>NC_046167.1:77190178-77457678 GCF_011064425.1 Rattus rattus
TGCTGCCCTAGTTTTCTTCTATTAGTTTGAGTGTATCTGGTTTGATGTTAGGTCCTGATCCACTTGGACTTAAGCTTTGTACAGGGTGATAAGCATGGATCGATCTGCATTCTTCTACATACTGACCTCCAGTTGAACCAGCACCATTTGCTGAAAATGCAACCTGTTTTCCATTGGATGGTTTTGGCTCCTTTGTCAAAAATCAAGTGCCCATAGGTGTGTGGATTCATTTCTGGGTCTTCAATTCTATTCCATTGGTCTATCTGTCTGTCTCTGTACCAATACCATGCAGTTTTTATCACTATTGTTCTGTAGTACTGCTTGAGTTCAGGGATAGTGATTCCCCCTTTTATTGTTGAGGATAGTTTTAGCTATCCTGGGTTTTTTGTTATTCCAGATGAATTTGCAAATTGTTCTGTCTAACTCTTTGAAGAAATGGATTGGTATTTTGATGGGGATTGCATTGAATCTGTAGATCGCTTTTGGTAAAATTCAACCCCATTTTTAAATAGGCTTATTTGTCTCTCTGCAGTCTAACTTCTTGAGTTCTTTGTATATTTTGGATATAAGCCCTCTATCAGTTGTAGGATTGGTAAAGATCTTTTCCCAACATGTTGGTTGCCATTTTGTCCAAACAACAGTGTCCTTTGCCTTACAGAAGCTTTGCAGTTTTATGAGATCCCATTTGTCAATTCTTGATCTAAGAGCATAAGCCACTGGTGTTTTGTTCAGGAAATTTTCTCCAGTGCCCATGTGTTCAAGGTTCTTCCCCACTTTTTCTTCTATTAGTTTGAGTGTATCTGGTTTGATGTGGATGTCCTTGATCCACTTGAATGTAAGTTTTGTACAGGGTGATAAGAATGGATCGATTTGCATTCGTCTACATACTGACCTCCAGTTGAACCAGCACCATTTGCTGAAAATGCAACCTGTTTTCCATTGGATGGTTTTGGCTCTTCTGTCAATAATCAAGTGACCATTGGTTTGTGGGTTAATTTCTGGATCCTCCATTTTATTCCACTGGTCTATCTGTCTGTCTCTGTACAAATACCATGCAGTTTTTAACACTATTGCTCTCTAATTCTGTTTGAGTTCAGGGATAGTGATTCCCCCATAAGTTCTTTTATTGTTGAGGATAATTTTAGCTATCCTGGGTTTTTTGTTATTCCAGATAAATTTGCAAATTATTCTGCCTAACTCTCTGAAGAATTGGATTGGTATTTTGATGGGGATTGCATTGAATCTGTAGATCGCTTTTGGTAAAATGGCCATTTTTACGATATTAATACTGCCAATCCATGAGCATGGGAGATCTTTCCATCTTCTGAGATCTTCCTCAATTTCTTTCTTCAGAGACTGAAGTTCCTATCATACAGATCTTTCACTTGCTTGGTTAAAGTCACACTGAGGTATTTTATATTATTTGGAACTATTATGAAGGGTGTCATTTCCCTAAATTCCTTCTCGGCTTGTTTCTCTTTGGTGTAGAGGAAGGCTAATGATTTATTTGAGATAATTTTATTTGAGCCACTTTGCTGAAGGTGTTTATCAGGTTTAGTGGTTCTCTTGTGGAACTTTTGGGATCACTTAAATATACTATCATATCATCTGCAAATAGTGATATTTTGACTTCTTCTTTTCCATTCTGTATCCCTTTCATCTCCTTTTGTTGTCTGGTTGCTCTGGCTAGAACTTCAAGAACTATATTGAATAAGTGGGCAGCCTTGTCTAGTCCTGGATTTTAGTGGGATTACTTCAAGTTTCTCTTCATTTAGTTTAACGTTAGCTGTTGGTTTGATGTATATGGCTTTTACTATGTTAGGTATGGGCCTTGAATTCCTATTCTTTCCAGGACTTTTATCATGAAAGGGTGTTGAATTTTGTCCAATGCTTTCTCAGCATCTAATGAAATGATCATGTGGTTTTGTTCTTTCAGTTGGTTTACATAATGGATCATGTTGATGGTTTTCCATATATTAAACTATCCCTGTATGCCTGGGATGAAGCCTACTTGATCATGGTGGATGATTGTTTTGATGTGCTCTTGGATTCGGTTTGCCAGAATTTTATTGAGTATTTTTCCATCGATATTCATAAGGGAAATTGGTCTGAAGTTCTCTTTCTTTTTTGGGTCTGTGTGTAGTTTAGGTATAAGAGTAATTGTGGCTTCATAGAAGGAATTCAGTAGCACTCCATTTGTTTCAATTTTGTGGAATAGTTTGGATAGTATTGGTGTGAGGTCTTCTAAAAAGGTCTCATAGAATTCTGCACTGAAACCATCTGGACCTGGGCTCTTTTTGGTTGGGAGATCTTTAATGACTTCTTCTACTTCTTTAGGAGTTATGGTGTTGTTTAAATGGTTTATCTGTTCCTGATTCAACTTCGGTGCCTGATGTCTGTCTAGGAAATTGTCCATTTCCTGGAGATTTTCAACTTTTGTTGAATATAGGCTTTTGTAATAGGATCTGATGATTTTTTTGAATTTTCTCTGATTCTGTAGTTATGTCTCCCTCTTCATTTCTGATTTTGCTAATTTGGACACACTCTCTGTGTCCTCTCATTATTCTGGCTAACGGTTTATCTGTCTTGTTGATTTTCTCAAAGAATCAACTTTTAGTTCTGTTGATTCTTTGTATGGTCCTTTTTGTTTCTACTTGGTTGATTTCAGCTCTGAGTTTGATTATTTCCTCCCTTCTACTCCTCCTGGGTGTATTTGCTTCTTTTTGTTCTAGACCTTTTAGGTGTGCTGTCAAGCTGCTGACATATGCTCTCTCCTGTTTCTTTCTACAGGCACTCAGAGCTATGAGTTTTCCTCTTAGCACAGCTTTCATTGTGTCCAATAAGTTTGGGTATGTTGTACCTTCATTTTCATTATATTCTAAAAAGTCTTTAATTTCTTTCTTTATTTCTTCCTTGACCAGGTTATCACTGAGTAGAGCATTGTTCAACTTCCATGTATATGTGGGCATTCTTCCCTTATTGTTATTGAAGACCAGCTTTAGCCCATGGTGGTCTGATAGGATGCATTTATTATTTCTATCTTTCTCTATCTGTTGAGGCCTGTTTTATGACCAATTATATGGTCAGTTTTGGAGAATGTACCATGAGGTGGTGAGAACAAGGTATATACTTTTGTTTTAGGATAGAATGTTCTATAAATATCTGTTAAGTCCATTTGGTTCATGACTTCTCTTAGTCTGTCTACATCTCTGTTTAATTTCTGTTTCCATGATCTGTCCATTGATGAGAGTGGGGTGTTGAGATCTCCTACTATTATTGTGTGAGGTGCAATGTGTGTTTTGAGCTTTAGTAAGATTTCTTTTTATCCATGTAGGTGCCCTTGTATTTGGAGCATAGATATTTAGGATTGAGAGTTCATCTTGGTGGATTTTTCCTTTAATGAATATGAAGTGTCCTTCCTTATCTTTTTTGATGATTTTTAGTTGAAAAATCAATTTTATTCGATATTAGAATGGCTACTCCAGTTTGCTTCTTCCAACCATTTGCTTGGAAAGTTGTTTTTCAGCCTTTCATTCTGAGGTAGTGTCTGTCTTTGTCTCTGAGGTGTGTTTCCTGTAAGCAGCAGAATGCAGGGTCCTCATTGAGTATCCCATTTGTTAATCTATGTATTATTTTTATTGGGGTGTTGAGTCCACTGATGTTGAGAGATATTAAGGAATAGTGATTGTTGCTCCATGTTATATTCGTATTTGGATGTGAGATTATGTTTGTGTGCTTTTCTTCTCTTTGTTTTGTTGCCAAGATGATTACTCTCTTGCTTTTTCTAGGGTGTACCTTGCCTCCTTATGTTGGGCTTTACAATTTATTATCCTTTGTAGCGCTGGATTTATAGAAACATACTGTGTAAATTTGTTTTTTTCATGGAATATCTTGGTTTCTCCATCTATGTTAATTGAGAGTGTTGCTGGATACAGTAACCTGGGCTGGCATTTGTGTTCTCTTAGGGTTTGCATGACATCTGTCCAGGATCTTCTGGCTTTCATAGTCTCTGGAGAGAAATCTGGTGTAATTCTGATAGGTCTGCCTTTATATATTACTTGACCTTTTTCCCTTACTGCTTTTAATATTCTTTTTTGTTTTGTGCATTTGGTGTTTTGACTATTATGTGACGGGAGGAGTTTCTTTTCTGGTCCAATCTATTTGGAGTTCTGTAGGCTTCTTGTATATTTATGGCCATCTCTCTTTTTAGGCTAGGGAAGCTTTCCTCTATGTTTTTGTTGAAGATATTTATTGGTCATTTGAGTTGGGAGTCTTCACTCTCTTCTATACCTATTATCCTTAGGTTTGATATTCTCATTGTGTCCTAGATTTCCGGTATGTTTTGGGCCAGTATCTTTTTCCGTTTTACATTATCTTTGTCAGTTGTGTCTATGATTTCTTTGGACTATTCTGCTCCTGAGATTCTCTCTTCTAGCTCTTGCATTCTGTTGGTGAATCTCGTATCTACAGCTCCTTGTCTCTTCCTTTGTTTTTCTATATCCCGGGTTGTCTCCCTTTGTGCTTTCTTTATTACTTCTATTTCCATTTTTAATTCCTTCACCTGTTTGATTGTATTTTCCTGGAATTCTTTTAGGGATTTTTGCATTTCCTCTCGATAGGCTTCTGCTTGTTTTTTCATGTTTTCCTACATTTCTCTAAAGGAGTTCTTTATATCTTTCCTGAAGTCCTCCATCATCATGATCAAATGTGATTTTAAATCTAGATCTTGCATTTTTGGTGTGTTTGGATATTCAGTGTTTGCTTTGGTGGAAGAATTGGGCTCTGATGATGCCATGTAGTCTTGGTTTCTGTTGCTTGGGTTCCTGCACTTGCCTTTTGCCATCACGTTGTCTTTGGTGTTACCTTTTTCTGCTATTTCTGACAGTGGTTAATCTGTCCTATAGGCCTATGTGTCAGGAGTGCTGTAGACCTGTTTTCCTGTTCTCTTTTGGCCAGTTATTGGAACAGAGCGTTCTGCTTTCAGGCATGTAGTCATTCCTGTCTACTGGTCTTCAGGTGTTCCTGTGTACTCGTGTCCTGAGTCCACCAGGCAGGTCACTTGGAGCAGAAAAGTTGGTCTTACCTCCAGTCTCAGGCCTGGAGTCACTTCTTAGAGCCAGGTTTCAGCTCTCTATCAGGACAGCAACCAGAAGGGCCTGCCCCGCCTTCACTCGGGACCCTGTGCACACTGGGCCCAGATGGTGCTAGGCGTTTTCTTCTAGACTCAGAGATGTGGGCAGAGAGTAGTCTCCTCTGGCTTCCCTGGCATGTCTGCCCCTCTGAAGGTCTAGCTCTTCCTCCCACAGGATTTGGGTGCAGGGAGCTGTTTGAACGGGTCCCTTCAGATCCAGTCGGTGCCTGGACCGCAGTGTTGAGTGCCCCTATCTTTCTGTTCCCAGAGGCCCTATACAATTTCCTCTTGGGCCAGGGATGTGGGCAGGGGTGGGCAGTACTTGCAGTCTCTCCTGCCCTGCAGTCTCAGGAGTGCCTACCTGTCTGGGCGTTGAGCTCTCTCCCCCATATTGTTTGGGAGCAGGGAGCTGTGGGGGCCCTATGGTCTCTTGATCTTTGTCAAAGGGACTAAAACCATTGACTGGAGAAAAGATAGCATTTTCAACACATTGTGCTGGTTCAATTGGAGGTCAGCATGTAGAAGAACGCAAATCAATCCATTATTATTACCCTGTACAAAGCTCAAGACCAAGTGGATCAAGGACGTCTACATAAAAACAAATCCACTCAAACCATTAGAAGAAAAAGTTGGGTAGATACTCAGACACATGGGCTTTGGGGACAATTTCCTAAACAGAACACCAATGGTTTATGCTCTAAGATCAAGAATCAACAAGTTGGATTTCATAAGATTGCAAAGCTTCTGTAAGGCAAAGGATATACTGTAATTAGGACAAAATGGCAAGCAACAGATTGGGAAAAGATCTTTACCAATCCTATATCTGATGGAGAGCTGATATCCAAAATATACAAATAACTCAAGAAGTTAGACTCCAGAGAATCAAATAATCCTATTAAAAATTGGGGTACAGAGCTAAACAAAGAATCCTCAACTGAGGAGTATTGAATAACTCAGAAGCACCTAAAGAAATGTTTAACACCTAAGTCATCAGGGAAATGCAAATCAAAACAATTGAGATTCCGCCTCACACCAGTCAGAATAGATAAGAAAAATCTCAGGTGACAGTAAATTCTGGCCAGGATGTGAAGAAAGAGGAACAATCCTCCATTGTTGGTGGGATTATAAGCTGGTACAAGGACTCTGAAAATCAGTTTGACAATTCCTCAGAAAACAGACATCCTACTACCTGAGGACCAAGCTACAACACTACTGGGCATATACCTGAAAGATGCTCCAACACATAACAAGGACACATGCTCCACTATGTTCATAGCAGCCTTATTTATAAAAGCCAGAAAAATATATCAGATATCCTTCAATGCATACAGAAAATGGGGTACATCTACTCAATGGAGTACTACTCAGTTATTAAATACAATGATGTCATGAAATTCATAGGCAAATGGATGGAACTAAAAAATATCATCCTGAGTGAGGTAACCCAATCACAAAGAAACACACATGGTATGCACTCACTGGTAAGTGGATATTAGCCCCAAAACTCGAATTTCCCAAGATACAATCCACAGAACACCTGAAGCTCAAGAAAAAGAATGGCCAAAGTACGGATGCTTTAGTCCTTCTTAAAAGGGAGAACAAACATATTCATTGAAGGAGATATGGTGAAACTGAAGGAATGGCCATTCAGAGCCTGCTCCATCTGGGCATTCAGCCCATATACATACAGCCACCATACCCAGACAATATTGCTTATACCAAGAAGTGCATACTATCAGGAGCCTGATATAGCTGTCTCCTGAGAGGCTCTGCCAGAGCATGACAAATACCGAGGTGAATGTTCCTAGCCAAGCATTGAAGTGAGAATGGGGTCTACTCTGTCGAGTTAAAAAAAAGGACTGAAGTAGCTAAAGGGGTTTGTGACCACATAAGAACAAAAATATCAACCAACCACAGCTTCCAGGGACTAAATGACCATCGAAAGAGTACACATGGACAGACCAATGGCTCCAGCAGCATATGTAGCAGAGGGTGGCCATCTTGGGCACTAGTGGGAGGAGAAGCCCTTGGTCCTGCCAAGGCTGCCCCACACCCCAATGGAGGGGAATGTCAGGGTGGGAAGGTGGGAAAGTGTGGGTGGTTGAGTGGGGGAACACCCTCATAGAAGAAGGGGGGGGAATGGGATAGAGGGCTTATAGCTGGGAAACTGGGAAAGAGGATAACATTTGAAATGTACATTAAAATTCCAATAAAAGAAAAAAACTGGGGATCGGATAAGAGCCCCAAGCATGCAGGCCATCAAGCAGTTCTGATATGTACCTAGTCAGGAATCTAAGAACTTCTAATGAGCTAAACCAAAGGTTGTATTGATATGTAAGTGAACAAGTCCCTAATTGCAAGTTCTCATAGTGCAAAGTTAACACCGACTTAACTGGTAAGAAATATTGGAACTATGGGAAGGGTTTGGACGATCACACTGCCATGGTCCTGAGACATAAACATTCTAGCTTCTGTGTTGATATCCATCCACAGGGGACTTAAGACTCTGTGCATGGGCCCAGCCTGAGTGACAATTAAACTTGCATCACTGTTAGTGGATCAAGATAGGGCAATTTGTCAGGCAAAGCTATAGGCCTAATGTCACAAGGACCGCCTAGACCTCCACTACTGCCATCCTCACTATCTTCTACAAATGACGTACTTTATAGATGACTTGGGTCAAACCTGCAAGCTTCCAAAGTGCAATCCCTGAAGAAAATTTCCCAGGGAAACCCCGCAGCAACATTTCTGAAGAACAAATCTTCTCCACTAGGTGATATTTCTACATATTTATATTTGCAAGGCAGCATAAGGGATGTTTGTGTGACTGAATGGATTACCTTTGAAATACATATCTTGAATGGATATCCAAATTGCCTTACTCCATGTAGCCTCACACTATGCACTCTACAATAAAGGTGGGGTCAGTTTTGTTCCTCAACTTTGATGCCAATGTATAGCCTGTTTCCCTTACGAGAGAAAGGTCTACATGTGGCCAAGTATTCAAAGTAGCAGTGATGGATCCATGGCCGTTAGGTGCCTATGGAACCAGGTTATTGTTTTACAGGTTTTGAATGTGGAAGCATTCCTTGTGTTTTGTTCATAAACAAATATGATCTTGGGAGTACATTTATTTTTAGTAATATTTTCTTCATTCTTTTTAAACTAGTCAAATTCCATTTCAATAAGGAAGATATAGAAGTAAAAGAGTTTAATGGAGGTAAATACATGACAGAGAAAGAGGGTATAGGTCTTCACATATATCAGAGTGCAGATGTGACGCAGGAAAGGTGGACTGTTTTGGCCCAAGGCGTCTATTCCCACTGACGAGTACTTTCCTGCTGATTGTATCTATCTCTTAGTGCTCACGGAGTACGTGACTCAAGGGCCAGAATCATGTGTCACTGGGACAGAGAATAGTGGAATTTCATCAATAGATCTTTCCAACCTAGAATTTATTACAAATGCCTGATGCAAAACCACTCAAGTATCTGAGTGTATTCTGAATAAGGGGTAGGAGCAAAATAAACTACAGTCAAATCTAATGATGAGCAAACCCATTGAGACTAAAGGGTGAGCTCAATTTTTTGTTTGGCCGCATTGAGGGCATATGAGATTTACCATGAATACCTTCTAGCAGTAAAGATGAAGAAGTTCCTGTCTATTTCATACTCAAAAACCTCAGTTCTATTCATTAATTTTTTGAACTGTTAAGGTTTTAATATAATTTGATGGTCAACCTGACTTTTCAGAGTTATACCAAGGTGGTTTTAGCCTCAGACCCTCAGAAAACATTGATTTATACACTGAAGTTTCACATCTATGATTTCTGAATTTCCTGGGCTGAATTCCCACCTGGGGGATCCAGCTCATATACATACAGTCACCAAGTCCAGAGAATATTGCTGATGCCAAGAATTGCATGCTGACAGGAACCTGATATAGCTGTATCCTGAGAGACTCTGCCAGAGCATAACAAATACTGAGGCGAATGCTCATAGCCAACTATTGTATTGAGAATGGGGTCCCCATTGGAGAAGTTAGAAAAAGAACTGAAGGAGCTTAAGGGACTTGTAACCACATAAGAACAACAATAACAACCAACCAGAGCTCCAGGGACTAAACCACCACTGAAAATGTACACATGGACAATCCCATGGCTCTAGCTGCATATGTAGCAGAGGATGACCTTGTTGGGCACCAGTTTGAGGAGAATCTCTTGGTCATGCCAAGGTTGGACCCCCCACTGTACAGGAATGTCAGGGTGGGTAGAGGTAAGGGGTGTGTGGTTGGGTGGGGGAAGGGAGTAACGTTTCAACTGTAAATTAAAAAATCCAATAAAAAAACACACATTGTATGCACTCAGTTATTAGTAAATATTAGCCCAAAAGCTCGAATTACCCAAGATATAATCCACAGACCATAGGAAGCTCAAAAATAAAGATGACCAAAACACAGATGCTCCATTCATTTTTAAAAGGGGAAACAAAAATATTTATAGGAGGGGATATGGAGGCAAAGTTTGGAGCAGAAACTGAAGGAATGGCCATTCAGAGCCTGCCCCACCCACCAAAACTAGATACGATGATGAAACTAAGAAGTGCATGCTGACAGGAACTGGATATAGATGTCTGCTGAGAGACACAGCCAAAGCAAGTCAAATAGAGGTGAGTGCTAGCAGAAAACCACTGAACTGAGAACAGGACTCCTGTTGGAGGAATTAGAGAAAGGATTGAAGGAGCTGAAGGGGCTTACAACCCTATAAGAACAACAATACCAACTAACCAGATCTCCCAGGGACTAAACCACTACCCAAAGATTACACATAGACAGACCCATGGTTCCAGTTCTGTATGTAGCAGAGATGGTCTTGTTGGGCACCAATGGGAAGAGAAGCCCTTGGTCCTGCCAAGGTTGGACCCCCTCCAAACCCCAGTGTAAGGGAATGTCAGGGGAGGCAAGAATGGGGTAGGTGGTTGGGGAGGGGGAACATGCTCACAGAAGGAGGAAAGGGGATTGGATAGGGAGTTTATGAATAGGAAACCAAGAAAGGGGGTAACATTTGAAATGTAAATTAAAAAATATCCAATAAAAATATTCTTTGTTTAGCTTTGTGCCCTCATTTTTAATTGGGTTATTTGTATTGTTGAAGTATAACTTCATGAGTTCTTTATATATTTTGGATATTAGCCCTCTGTGTGATGTAGGGTTAATCATGTCTTTCCCCCCCAATACATGGACTGCCATTTTGTCCTATTAACAGTGTCCTTTCTCTTACAGAAGCTTTTTAGTTTCAAAAGGTCCCATTTATCAAGTATTGATCTTAAAGCCTGAGCCATTGGTGTTCTGTTCAGGAAATTTTCCCCTGTGCCAATGCATTCAAGGCTACTTTTGACTTTCTCATCTATTAAATCCAGTATATATGGTTTTATGCTGAGGTATTTGATCCACTAGGACTTGAGTTTTATGCAAAGTGATGAATTATTATTTGAAAGAGTTGAAAGAAAGGGAAGCAAAAAAATTTTTCTATGATACATGCTATGTCTGCCAAACCAACTATGATAACTAATCTTAGTTGTTAGCTAAACATACAAGAGAAAGGGAAACTCATTTGAGAAATAGCAGATTGAACTCTGGGCATGTTTGGGGGCATTTTCTTGACTGCTATTTGATGTAGAGGGCTCAGGCCCCTGAGTGTGATATCATCATAGACTGATGGGGCTAGACTCTACAATAAATGGAATGTGGCTATATTGTTTTTTAAGAGAATTGCAATGGCATTCAGAAGCTTGTCATGTAAAAGACATTAATGTGCTACTAAGTGTGTTCTGTAAATTATGGGGAAATCCAGAGGAAAGAACAGATGTTGTCCACTGAAATTCTAGGTTTTGTCTGTGTGAAACAATGTGGGAAAAGATGAAGTAGCATGAATATTTTGCCTAGAAAGAAACACACATTACCCACACATACATCTGCCAAGTCTCATTATATAAATGTAAGAATGATAACTTAAAAACATTTTGGTTAATTTATAAACCATGCTGTGTTCTAGGAATGTATTGCATGTCAGACAAAAATTTGTCACTATGAACTCTGGTACGATCAAGGAAACAAAACCAAGCTCCAGGCAGGCCACCAGAGAACTCAGATATGACCCTAGCCCAAGAAGTACCTATGATATAATAATGGTTTAAACCCAAGCTGGTTCTGATGTGCTGTGAAATTAGCCCCAAGGAGTGAGTTCTGGTAATGCAAAGATACTATCTGGTGAAAGGACTAAAAAATAGAACTATGTCATCCACCATGATCAAGTAGGCTTCATCCCAGGCATGCAGGGATGGTTTAATATCTGAAAACCATCAACGTGATCCATTATATAAACAAACTGAAAGAACAAAACCACATGATCATTTCATTAGATGCTGAGAAAGCATTTGACAAAATTCAACACCCCTTCATGATAAAAGTCCTGGAAAGAATAGGAACAAAGGCCCATACCTAAACATAGTAAAAAGCCATATACAGCAAACCAGTTGCTAACATTAAACTAAATGGAGAAACTTGAAGCAATCCCACTAAAATCAGGGATGACAAGGCTGCCCTCTCCCCTACTTATTCAATATAGTTCTTGAAGTTCTAGCCAGAGCAATCAGACAACAAAAGGAGATCAAGGGGATACAGATCGGAAAAGAAGAAGTCAAAATATCACTATTTGCAGATGATATGATAGTATATTTAAGTGATCCCAAAAGTTCCACCAGAGAACTACTAAAGCTGATAAACAACTTCAGCAAAAGTGGCTGGGTATAAAATTAACTCAAATAAATCAGTAGCCTTCCTCTACACAAAAGAGAAAACAAGCCGAGAAAGAAATTAGGGAAACCGACACCCTTCATAATAGACCCAAATAATATAAAAATACCTCGGTGTGACTTTAACCAAAAAGTAAAAGATCTGTTACAATAAGAACTTCAAGACACTGAAGAAAGAAATTGAAGAAGACCTCAGAAGGTGGAAAGATCTCCCATGCTCATGGATTGGCAGGATTAATATAGTAAAAATGGCCATTTTACCAAAAAGCGATCTACAGATTCAATGCAATCCCCATCAAAATACCAATCCAATTCTTCAAAGAGTTAGACAGAACAATTTGCAAATTCATCTGAATAACAAAAAACCCAGGATAGCTAAAACTATCCTCAACAATAAAAAGGACTTCAGGGGAATCACTATCCCTGAACTCAAGCAGTATTACAGAGCAATAGTGATAAAAACTGCATGGTATTGGTACAGAGACAGACAGATAGACCAATGGAACAGAATTGAAGACCCAGAAATGAACCCACACACCTATGGTCACTTGATTTTTGACAAAGGAGCCAAATCCATCCAATGGAAAAAAGATAGCATTTTCAGCAAATGGTGCTGGTTCAACTGGAGGTCAACATGTAGAAGAATGCAGATCGATCCATGCTTATCACCCTGTACAAAAGCTTAAGTCCAAGTGGATCAAGGACCTCCACATCAAACCAGACACCTCAAACTAATAGAAGAAAAAAAACTAGGAAGCATCTGGAACACATGGGCACTGGAAAAAATTTCCTGAACAAAACACCAATGGCTTATGCTCTAAGATCAAGAATCGACAAATGGGATCTCATAAAACTGCAAAGCTTCTGTAAGGCAAAGGACACTGTGGTTAGGACAAAACGGCAACCAACAGATTGGGAAAAGATCTTTACCAATCCTACAACAGATAGAGGGCTTATATCCAAAATATACAAAGAACTGAAGAAGTTAGACAGCAAGGAGACAAATAACCCTATTAAAAAATGGGGTTCAGATCTAAACAAAGAATTCACAGCTGAGGAATGCTGAATGGCTGATAAACACCTAAAGAAATGTTCAACAGTTTTAGTCATAAGGGAAATGCAAATCAAAACAACCTGGAGATTTCACCTCACACCAGTGAGAATGGCTAAGATCAAAAACTCAGGTGACAGCAAATGCTGGCGAGGATGTGGAGAAAGGGGAACACTCCTCCATTGTTGGTGGGGTTGCAGACTGCCACAACCATTCTGGAAATCAGTCTGAGGTTCCTCAGAAAATTGGACATTGAACTGCCTGAGGGATCCAGCTATACCTCTCCTGGGCATATACCCAAAAGATGCCCCAACATATAAAAAAAAAAGACACGTGCTCCACTATGTTCATCGCAGCCTTATTTATAATAGCCAGAAGCTGGAAAAGAACCCAGATGCCCTTCAACAGAGGAATGGATACAGAAAATGTGGTACATCTACACAATGGAATATTACTCAGCTATCAAAAACAATGACTTTATATGAAATTAAATGAGGGCAAATGGTTGGAACTGAAAATATCATTCTGAGTGAGCTAACCCAATCACAGAAAGACATACATGGTATGTACTCATTGATAAGTGGCTATTAGCCCAAATGCTTGAGTTACCCTAGATGCCTAGAACAAATGAAACTCAAGACGGATGATCAAAATGTGAGTGCAGATCGCTCATGAGAGACACAGCCAGAATACAGCAAATACAGAGGCGTATGCCAGCAGGAAACCACTGAACTGAGAACGGGACCCTGTTGAAGGAATCAGAGAAAGAACTGGAAGAGCTTGAAGGAGCTTGAGACCCCATATGTACAGCAATGCCAACCAACCAGAGCTTCCAGGGACTAAGCCACTACCCAAAGACTATACATGGACTGACCCTGGACTCTGACCTCGTGGGTTGCAAATGAATATCCTAGTAAGAGCACCAGTGGAAGGGGAAGCCCTGGGTCCTGCTAAGACTGAACCCCTAGTGAACTAGACTGTTGGGGAGAGGGCAGCAATGGGGGAGGGTTGGGAGGGAACACCCATAAGGAAGGGGAGGGGGGAGGGGAGGTTGCCCGGAAACCCGGAAAGGGAATAACACTCGAAATGTATATAAGAAATACTCAAGTTAATAATAAAAAAAAAAATAGAACTATGGGAATGGTTTACAGGATTGGACTTCTGTCCTTTCAAGACATGAGTTCTCTAGACTGTGTATTAATATGTATTCGCAAGAGGATTAAGACCCTGTGCATTATCTCAGTGACCATTGGCTTTCAGAATTGTAATTCGGCCCACACAGGCCTTCTTGTCAGCAATAAACATAGGCTAAGATCACAAGGACCTCCTGAACCTTCATCAATGCCATCTGTCCAGCCTGTCACAGGTGAAGAACTTCACAGTAGATATAGGTCGAACCTACAAACTTCCAAAGCATTCTCCTTGGAGAAGATTGCCCAGTGGAACCCATCAGCAGCATTTTCGGCACAAGTGCTGTTTCTCACTTCATGAGATGTCTTTTAACTTTTATATTAGTATGATATTATAAGGAATGTGTATGTGGATGTACTGGATATATTCCAAAGACAAATCTTTTGTGTGCATCATAATCCCCTAGTGCCTTACAACCTTTATGCCCACATATAATAATACTTCATGAATATTACTCCACAATAAGGGTAGGATAATTTTGGTGCCTGAGAATCATTCCTGGTGTCAATAAACAACTCATTGGCTCTTACAGGTGAAGTGTCTCCTCATGGCCAGGGATTCAGAGCAACAATGAGGCACCAGGTATCCACAAAGCCTCATCATGGTTTTATAATGCATGTACCTTATGTCTTATTATGAACAAATGTTATATTGAGCGTATATCTCTGCTACATTATTTTTCTCTTTGGTTTTGAACAGCCAAATACAAATTCAATAAGGAGTATAATAGAATTGGAAGTCTGAGGGAGGTAGAAAAATGAGAGAGAAAGAAGATATAGGGCCTTATGTCTGTCAGAGATCACATAGGTAGATGTGAATTAGGGAAGGAGAACTGTTTTGGCCCAAGGCTTCTGTTCCTGTTGACTAGCTCCTTCCTGCTGATTGTATCTATCTCTTTGTGCTCAGAGAGTATCTGACTCAAGGTTCAGAGTCATTTGTCAGTGGGACACAGAGTGACGGAAATTCACCTATAAGTCTTTCAAGCTAGAGTTCACTATAATTGCCTAATGCAAAATCACTCAGGCATCTTTATGCATTCTGTTCATTTTTCTCCCACATATCACAAATTCTGCCAAAGGATGGTCTTAGAGGTATATGTTAGAGACTGAAGAATGTGTCAATACATTTGGAAGGGGAAAATGAAGAGCATACATCCTTAGAGGTCATCAAGCAAATTAAGACTACAGTATAAACTCAGTCTTATATGCTTAGTTGGAGCTTTGTGTGCTTTAATGTGTAAAGATTCTATATGTGAAAAGTAAGAAAGATTTTCTGTCATTTCCCCCTTCTCAGTGAACTCAGTTCTTCATAAGTGTCTTTGAAAGGCAGTTGTCATAATAGAATTTAACTGGCCTACCTGACATTACAGAGTTGTGACAAGCTGCTTCTGGCCACAGAAAGATACACACACACACACACACACACACACACACACACACACACACACACACACACACACACATATATATATATATATATATATATATATATATATATATATACATACATGTTAGTTCCACCAATATCAGAGAAACTCCTTGGTCCAATCCCTCAATGGTATTCAAGGTGGTACAGACTGGAGATGTCTCAGACCTCTTTCTATACAGGATTTCTGGTTTCTATTTAGCCTATTATAAAAATAACATTGAAGAATTGAGAAAAATTAAACAGCTTACAGAAATCTGTGATGCATAGCCAAGTACATTTATCAAGGTGTGAGTAAGAATCCTTAAGAGACAGCCACCATGACAGATATTAGTTGGTGGTCTTTACACTAACTCTGAGGAAAGAAGCAGAGGGAACCCAAGTTATATTTTGAGTAGTGTTTGCTGGCAAAACTTGTTTTATTGATGTGTCAAGGAGATTTAAAGGTCAGGAACACTGAATTTAACTCCAGCTACTGGATTCCACTCCTGGAGAGGACATCTTTTTAAGGTGCAAATTTACACATTCGACTTCCTTCTCTGTTTCCTATTCTGTGTTTTTCCCATGTACCTCCTCTTATTTCTCAGTTGGATCTTACTACAAGACTAGTATCAATTAGCTGCAAACTCTGATATTAAGAAATTATGTGATCAGATACTGGGTATGGGAAGAGGACTAAAGTCCTGAGGACCATCAGAAAGAATGGAAACAGGCAACCTTGGAAGGTAGGAAGTGGGGGCACCTTCCAGAATGTACCAGAGTCCTGGGAAGTGAGAGACCCTCAGGACTCAAAGAGAGGAACCCTAGATGAAATGCTCTATAGTGGGGAGTGGAAACTTGTAGAGCCCACCTCTAGCAAAAAGACAGGGTATAAAGTGAGGGATGGCATTGCCATCCCCAGTCAAAAACTCCGACCCATAATTGTTCCTGTCTAAAGAACTGAAGGTACAAAAATGGAGAAGAGCCTGAGGAAAAGAAGGTCGAGAGAGAGACCCAAAGTGGGGTCCAGTTCAAGGGGAAGCCCCAAGGCCTGACACAATTTACTGAGGCTATGGAGTGCTCACAAAGAGGGACCTATCATGACTGCCCTCCAAAAGACCCAACAAACAGCTGAAAGAGTCAGGTGCAGATATTTATACCCAACCAATGGACAGAAGCTGGTAACCCCTGTGGTTGAATTAGGGAAAAGCTGGAAGAAGTTGAGGAGGAAGGTGATCCTGTAAGAAGAATAGCAGTCTCAATTAACCTGGACCCCTGAAATCTCTGACACTGGACCACCAACCAGTCTGCATACACCAGCTGATATGAGGCCTCCAACACATATACAGCAGAGGACTGCAAGTCTGGGTTCAGCCAGAGAAGATGCACCTAACCCTCAAGAGACTTGAGGCCCCAGAAAGTGAGGAGGTCTGGTGGGGTGGAGGTTTGGGGGTACACACTCATGAAAATGGGGGATATAGGGGGAGGAGGTATGGGATGTGGAACAGTCAGAGGGTGAACTGAGAGGGGGATAAAATCTAGAGTGTAAAAATTAAAATTAAATAATTCTTTTAACAAATTTCTTTTTTATTGGATATTTTTTATATACATTTCAAATGTTATTTCCTTTCTCTGTTTCCCACCATAAGGCCCCTATCCCATCCTCTCTTCCTTCTTCTATGAGGGTGGTTTCCCTCCTCAACCACCCCCCTTTCCCACCCTGACATTCCTCTATACTGGGGAGGTCCAGCTTGGCAGGATAGAAAAAGAAATTATATGTTTACATTCTCACATTGGGGCTTCCGGTTTGTTTGTTTTGTTTGTTTTTTTCCATTTTGATTTCCAAAATTTATCAAATATGGGTCAGGTTTACAGGGACTTGTGCCAAACAAAGGACCTGTCTATCACATGAATAATCAATGTATAGCATCTAAGGTTTCTCTCTATCTGTGATCAGAGACACCATTAGCATTCTAATGAGAAGTTTTGATAAGCCCTGCTGAGAAAGTATCCATTAAGGTGGGAACCATTTTCTTATTGAGAAAGACTCTATGCTACTGTTGTGCTCTGGTCCTATCAACAACATTATTTCTCTGGCTTCATGGTTAGTATCATTCCATAGTCAGTTACACCTTATAAATGCTGTCATAACATCCCCATAATGATGACATTGTACTTGATGCTTCATTGGAAATCAGGAAGTAATAGACTTCCACAGATAAGGTAGCCTTTTAAATTCCTTTATATGAATAAGAAACATAGGATAAATACCTGTGTGTCTAAGCTATTCAAATCATACTTACTAAAATAAACTCTGTAGAGAGTGAACAAAATTCTGACTGAATATGTGCCCTTAAAATGTACATGGTCATGTCAAGAACCTCAGTGCCTCAGACCCATGGAAATGGCAAAGCCTTCCCTCTAGGCAGAGAAGAGAATTGGCTTTTGTCTAAAACCAGTGCGTAAATTGATGATACCTGGTTGCCCAATATTCCATTAATTTTAAAGGTATTTCACATTATTCCCCATAGTTGTTCTTTGTCCATTTCCATAATCTGTATATTACCCCGTGGATTGTTATGTTCTCAAACCATACTTAGAGAATCACTCTTGGAGTCTTGTTATGATGACTGGAAAATAAAATGAAGTTATTCATAATGAGAGATGTAGGTACATATGTACTGTCAAGGGGTTGCTCCAGGACCATTTGTGAGGATCTGGCAGTCACGGAAATCAAAGCATTTGCGAAAATTGTCCCTTCCATTTTGCTTTGTGTTCAAAGGGAATGTCAGATGAGTAACACTGAAATGCCCTATCATGTCCTAGGCAGTTTATACTCCTATCATCTTACAACAACTCAATGATAGCAGTTTTCAAACTCCACTGGGAATCAGGATGGTCCTAGCGTCTAGAGCATACTTCAATGACTGCCATAGCATTGCCCGAGACCTACAGCACTCAACCAGACAAATCCCAGCATGAAGAAATGGAAATATGCAGAAAGCTCTGACACTAGTCAAGAAGCTATTTACAAATAATAGCTACTTGGAGAAAGAACATCAGATTGCTCCAATGGTGTGACACTGAGTGTATCACACACAGTCTAAGGCAATCTGCACACTCAAGAATAATTGGCCAACATAAATCAGACACTATGTTTTAGTGGCATTTTTTCCTTTTAGCAGGTGAGAGAAAAAAAGCATGAAATTATATTGGTAGGTAGAGAAAAGAGATCTAATAGGAGTTAGGGGACGGAAAAGAATATGATAAAAATTGCACTGTATGATATTTGCAAAAAATGGATTGAAAAATAAATCAGGAGTCTGAAGTATAAAATAATCAGAAGATAAACAGAGCACTGAAGACTATGTGCAATACAGTAAGAGCTGCAGCCTCCTATTGATTTTTTCAATTTCTCTAAAATTCTTATGTGAACCTGAAAAACGTATCCTTCAATATATCCTCAATATTTAGCCATTTCTTAAGTAGTATATGGTATTCAGTAGATAAATACCATACATTTCTTCCTGGATCTAAGGAAGCCACAAAATGCAATAATAAAATATGGCATCTCTATGGCATGGGATATGACAGAACCTGAGAAAATGAGAAATGAGAAAATATAAGTCATTATTATAGGATAATATACTTCCTAATGGTTTCACTTTTTAATACTCTGGTCATAAAAAATGTTTCATTGGGACTCTTGTAAGGAAAATCACTCAACCCAAAGCAGTAGCCAAATGTCTATCAAGAGAACAAGGGAGGGTGGGTGCTAAGGTAAAGGGGTAGAGTAGAGGATTACTGTTTAGATTACTGCCCAAAGCCACCTTGTAAAAAAGATTCTTCTAAATGTATCTCCGTGGTGCTTAACAATGTGTCAGCTCCTAAGGACACCAAAATGTGTCCTGAAAATGGTAAATATAGACACTACCAGTTGTGTGTTATCACAATGAAAAATGATATGTAAAATGGTGATTCTAGATGGCAGCTTAATTTAATTTCCAAGATAAAAGCCAGAGAGTTTCATAAGACCCCTCATAGCACACTTATACATAGTTCCTATTGTGGTTCAGGCTTAAACATTACTTTTCACTTTGGGAGTCACTGTCTCCTAAAGAATCTCATGAGATTTAGCTCTGTTACACCATGACACAGGGGAAAAGAACATTCCAAGGTCAATGCTCTCACAGGATCCAACCATAGCTGTCCTAAACACAAATAGAGTACATGGACTCCACATTCTAAATGGCAAATGTACACCACCACACAGATATTCCAGTAAATATAATCAGCAAGCAAAAGGCCAGATAGAATGTGATCCAGCCTACAGGATTGCTATCTAACTTCCTTTGACAAGGTTGACAAATTTAGCTCCCCACTGTCAACAGGGTCAACCTTCTAGCGTCAGGATGACATCATATCTCAGAAAGAGCCTGAAGTCCCAGAGCCTGGAGGTCTTATCCAGTCACCAACACAGCCAATCAAAAGAAGACCAGGACTGAGGGGTGCGGTCAGTTGTCCACATACTTGGGATTTAAATTCTGAGTGAGGTATTGCTGGCCAGATCTCAGGACCACAGCAACCTCTGAAGAGTTGAGTCTGTGGAGGACCAAGACAGCATCAGTCACCACAGGTGAGGCCCTGCCTGTGCCAAGGCAAAATGGGAAGCTATCTTGGTGGGGGGACTTGAGAGATTCTATGGAGCCTCAGGCAGATCTCCTCAAAGGAGATTATATTCTAAGGATTAGCATCTCTCTGTGTATATACACACATTTCAAAGAATTTTATTGACCATGGATGGTTTATTTTCTTAGGAAAGGGTAAGAAGACATTTAAACAATATTGGTGCAGTCATGTCTTCATCTCTCATCCCTTTCCAGGTTCTTAAGACATGACGCCTGCTGTCTTTCTGGTGATCCTGTGCTTTGGAGTGGCCTCAGGTGCCCCAGCACGTGATCCCAATTTGGATGCTGAATGGCAAGACTGGAAGATTAAATATGCAAAATCATATAGCCCGGTTGGTAAACTGGAAACTGTGCAGAAGGGCCTACGAGTGAATTTTCATTGCTGTTGCAAGTGTCTAGGCAAATTATAGATCACAGAACACACACACACACACACACACACACACACACACACACACACACCCCTTCACCGTGAGATTATCTAATCACAATCATTGTGAGCATGGGGTGACCATATTTCCTTTTCCTCAGTATGTGGAGAATTTGTGGGTATAGTATACTGAGACTATTTGGTCTCTGTTCACCTGCGAAGCAACTACACATAGTCAGCTTCTCCAGGAGTTTAGAAAGAAATGGCATGAATTGTGCTCATTTACAGGAGGAAGAAGAACTGAAGAGGGCAGTATGGGAAGAAAACTTGAAAATGATCCAACTGCACAACAAGGAGAATGGCCTGGGGAAGAATGGCTTCACTATGGAAATGAATGCCTTTGCTGATACAGTGAGTGTTACGTGGAGTCTTGTATGTGGTGTGTGTGTGTGTGTGTGTGTGTGTGTGTGTGTGTGTGTGTGTGTGTATGTGTGTGTCTTTGATTTTTACTAATGTTATTTTCCTTGAAGACTGGTGAAGAATTCAGAAAATCATTGAGTGATATTCTAATTCCGGCTGCCGTGACAAACCCAAGTGCCCAGAAACAAGTCTCTATTGGTTTACCCAACTTTAAGGATTGGAGAAAGGATGGCTATGTGACTCCTGTACGGAATCAGGTAAGACAGTGGCACATAGCTCCTCTTCTTAAACCACTTTGAAAATAAATTACTTGATATCTCTGTGTGGGTGTTGAGTGTGGGAAAATATGCAGTACATTTTTTCTTCTATAAAGGCTTCATACATATGTACGATGAATATTTACCTGAGCAATCCACCACATACACCCCTCTCTAGCTATCATCCTCTACCACATCAGTCTCTGGAATTTATTTGTTTTTTCTGTTGTCATTAGTAACCCATAAAACCAATAGGTCCTGCTCAAATACTCCTGTGTGTGACCATGGACTGGGGTGTGAGCAAACTGCCAGCAGTCATAACTTCTAGGAGAGTACCATCCTTCCCTTGGCATCTAGCAACTGCCAGTACACCATTTCCATAAGTTATTGTGCTATCCATGTTTTTGTTGGTGTTGCTATTTGTTTATGTATGACAATATTTTCTTTCTGACTCAGGGTAAATGCGGCTCTTGTTGGGCTTTTGCTGCAGTTGGTGCGATAGAAGGTCAGATGTTCTCAAAAACTGGCAACCTCACCCCTCTAAGTGTGCAGAACCTATTGGACTGTTCTAAAAGTGAAGGAAATAATGGCTGCCGTTGGGGTACTGCACACCAAGCATTCAATTATGTTTTGAAAAATAAAGGTCTTGAGGCTGAGGCAACCTATCCATATGAAGGAAAAGTAAGTGGACTTCCTATTTTGTCATTATATCTCACCCTGAAGCATGAAGACACTTCCAGATATATTCGTTGTCTTCTGAATTCCCATTGGAAGGAAGATTTTTCTATATACCGCAATTGCTGTCACTACAATGTCTGCCATCTCAGACACTGAACAGCTTCTGAGGTGACAGTTCCCATATAGCTGTTCCTGCTTTCATGCACATGGAAAATATACAAACCTTTCCACATAAAATAAAGGTTCCCCCCTATAAAATTTTCTTATGGACAGGAAAACCTGTGAGGTATCATTGAAGGCATGAGAACTGACTCTCAGTTCCAGATCTTTCTATTTATTTCACTTCCTAGAAAGTGAAACAGTCCAGAGTTGGGGGTGCTGAGCAGTGCTGTGGTTCTTATTCATACTCCTCAGAAGGCAGGTGTAAGTAACTGAGTCTCATCTCTTTCCTGTCTAAAGGACGGACCCTGCAGGTACCACAGTGAGAACGCTAGTGCTAACATCACAGGTTTTGTGAACCTCCCACCGAATGAACTTTACCTATGGGTTGCTGTAGCATCTATTGGGCCCGTCTCTGCGGCAGTTGATGCTTCTCATGACTCTTTCAGATTCTACAGTGGAGGTAAGTATATTTCCTTCTAGATGTGAAAAAGCAAAAAAGGAAAAATTGTGGCATCCCAATGCTATGCCATGCTATGTTCTTATCTGCAAGATTGTATGTGAGTTTGGGTTCTTTATCCCCTTCCCTACCCATTCATACTGAGTCTTGTCTTTAACTGGTATGACCCTCTCATGAAAGTAAGTACATCATAAGTTATAAAATTTATGGTTAGCTTATTTTAAACTATCCTCAATTTGGTGGATGCACTTAGATGTTTTGTGGAGACTGTCTATCTGAAATCAAATTATTAATGAGTCTCTTGAATTAAGTAACTTCCTATTGAGTGACTTTTACTTGGCATGAGATTTTAGTGAAAAAAAATATTCTTATATGCACCTAGGTACAATGACAAGCTTTCCCAGTTCCCCAAAATAATGACTCTGAGACTTAATTATATATAAATAAATGTTTAAACATGTTCACCGACTAGCTCATATCTTAACTATCTGTTTATTTGATTCTAACTTCTGTCATGTGGCTGGTTACATGATCCTTAGTTTCATATGACTGTCTTCTTCTGTGTCTGGGATGAATCTTCCTGTGCCTGACGATTTTCCCGTAAGTCCTCTTTCTGTACCAGAACTTCACCATCCTAGTTCCTGTTAAGTGAATAGGCCAAAAACAAATTTTTGATAGGTCATGCTTCCATACAGCACAAAAGATTCTCTCTACACCTTGGCAAGTGTTTATCAACAAATCTATACTTCTTTTGTTTTCTTCAGTTTTCTGTGAAACTGTATATACGTATATATACATACATACACATTCATATATTAGTATTCTCACTAACAATTCATTTTACTCTTATGTCTGGTTATGATTTGCATCATTCCAGGGATCTTTGGAAACGCCTCCCTATTGCTGGTGGCAGTGCTCACTGTCATGTATCCTTTGTATCTCATGTCAGCTTCCATTTTATCTCTCAGGTATTTATCATGAGCCAAATTGCAGCAGTTATGTTGTGAACCATGCAGTGCTGGTGGTTGGCTATGGATTTGAGGGAAATGAAACAGATGGCAATAACTACTGGCTGATCAAGAACAGGTATAAACTGACAGAAATTCTATATTTAAAGTTCTGGGGCCTAGAGAAGTGGATCAGTGTTTAAGAGCACTGGGTGCCCTTCTAGAGGATTCACAAATGGATTATTTCTTGCTGTCAGTGTTTGAGTATACAGCCTAGGAAACATTGTCCCATTTAAATGGAATAAAGTCTGTTCTTGTTTTCTTATGAACATGAATGAGGCATGTGTGCATGCATGCATGCTTACATGTCTATGAACATCTGAATGTGCAATCAAGACCTGCTGTTAACATCAGTTGTCTTTTAATCATTATCCATCTTTTATATTGAGGGAGTGAGTCTCACTGATCTAGGAGTTTATTGTCTATACTGGCTAGCCAGCTTCCTCCAGGTATGTCTGTCTCTGTATCTGGAGAACTTACACTATAGGGACACTACTGTGTTAATCTGGCTTTTAAACAGCTCTTTACATTGATACCCAGTCCATAACTTCTGAGCTCTCCTACAACTTAGACAACCTACTCACATATGTGTGATCATAACCTTCCCATTCTGTCACTGGTTCCTTGGATATCAGTGCCATTGCTTTTTAAAAATCTCACAAATGTGTTTGCATTGAACTACCCTTTCTCTGCTGCGGTCTTCAGAGTCCTGTGTGAGGTGCCTCTTGGTACTCAGGAGCAGGCCTTCAACTTTTTCTGCTCCTTCTGTTAAGTTGACCTCTTGCCAGTTGTTGCAATAAGTTCATGTTCTTTATACTAAATGAAATGTACATTTCCTTTTAGTTGGGGTGAAGAATGGGGCATTAATGGCTTCATGAAGATAGCCAAAGATCGAAACAACCACTGTGGAATTGCTTCACAAGCCAGCTTCCCCGATATATTCTGAGCTGCCTGTTGGTCACCACAGGAGGACATGGTGGAGACAGCATTTAGTGCTTTCCTCTTCACAGTAACCAGTCTTTCCTGAGTGCTTTCAACAGTTGAGTAGCTAAAAAGCTACCTTGTGGTGTGGAATCTGGAACCCACTTGTTCTACAACAGCATGGCAACTACTGTAATAAAATTCTGTACTGACGTGTCTTCAAGATTCCTGGAGTTATTTGATTTTCAGTTTTTGTAATGGTGCAAATGGTGTCTTTTAAAAGGTTTAATTGAAGTATAGTTTGTAGCTTCTTTCTGTTTTTGGAAAGTGATTGTGTGTATGTGTGTATGTGTGTGTGGTCAAACATGCAACTTACCTTGAAGACAGTACTGAGCATGGTGGTGACCTATGAGAAGAAAGAGTGAGTTGTTCTTCTGTGGTTATCTTTATTCCATTTTAGTTATGGCCTGCTTACAGAGTTCAAAATACCAGCATCCCTGGGCTAAAAGATTATACAAACATTTCTGGGTTTGACACCTTTTTTTTTCAGAGCTGGGGACTGAACCCAGGGCCTTGTGCTTGCTAGGCAAGCGCTCTACCACTGAGCTAAATCCCCAACCCCGGTTTGACACCTTTTAACCATCATGAATTTACCAACTTTCAATTTTCTGCGAAGTGTGATGGCAGATCATGTGCTGAGCTGTGCCTCTCCCTTGTCTAACACCTCAACTAGGTCCTAACTTTCTAGTTACTGTGTCAGAGACATCAAGATCATCACAGGACTGTGGTTCAGGTAACACTTCCAGAATCTTCAGTGCCTCAATATACATGAGTGGCAAGAGAAGCATTTTGATATAGTTCTTTGTAGACACTGTTATACGGTATTACTGGTTACTGTTGTTAAACCTTGAGCATATTACCTGATGTTCTAAACTAGGCCATGGGCATGTATGTATGAAAAATTGTATTTATGTATGTATGTACATATATGTATATATGTATGTATATGCATGTATTCACATATATTCATATACAGCTTTATATACATGGTCTCAAACATTTGGTGCTGTTCTTAGTCTATGTCCCAAGTGGATAATGAAGCTGGTCTATGCAGATTTTACTCCAACTTTTCATAGACTGTGCCTTTCATACTCCTAGGAATTAAGCTTGACTAAAAGGTGTAAAGGAAAAGATGAAATCTAAATTGCTTTGCTTTTCAATTTTAATTAAACCTTTCATATAATAGAGGCATAATATTTGCCCTTTATGGAGCAAATTTTAATTCAGTTTACATGGGCAAAAATGCACACATACACAATCAATTTAACTACAGTTGAAATATATTCAAATATTAGAATTTCTATAATCCTTTGGAGACATCTGGGAGTTTCTAGATACTTATGTTAGACTGTAGCAGTACTGGTGGATAGAGTAATTTCCCCTCAATTGGATTGACAAAACATTATCCACCTTATCTTTATCTTTTCTTCCCCTTTCTTTCCAATTTTTCAGTGAATAGTCTTCTACACCTTTTTAATTCTCTGCTTCTATACATTTGGCCTTTTTATCTTCAGTGAAAAGAGTGAGTCTTTATAGTGTCTGGTATGGTATGAATAAAATTTATAGAAAATCAAGCTACAAAGATCCCAGCATATATATGAGAGGCACAAAGAAAGTTTCACCCCATCTGAGAAGCTATTGAACACTGGTGGTTTATAGGTGGGGGAATGGGGGGGTTCATAAAAATGAACCCTGGTAGGCTATCCACACTCCACATGCAATGAGGGGACTCAGTAGGTAATAGAAACTTTTTAAAAATAAGGATAACAGGTGTGGTTTGGAGGGAAAGGAGAGAAGGAGGATAAGGGGGAATTGAAGAAAGTATAGTGAGTGAATTTGATCAAAGCACATTACATGAATGAATGACTATTAAAAAGACTCTTTTCTAAAATATGAAAGAAAATCAATGAAACCAAAGTTTGTTCTTTGAAAAAATAAACAAAATTATAAATTCTTAGCCAAATTAAAGGATAATAAGAGATGATGTAAATGAATAAAATTAGAAACAAGAAATGATACACTATATCAGATGTCAACAAAATCTATGATAATCATAGGATCTATTTTAAAACCTCCATATGATTTCATGAAGAAATATTAAATAAATATCAAAATATATACCAAATATAAAACAAAGAAAACTACTTCTTGGGGAGGGAATATTCATATCAGTTCCAGATCATGGATCTTTAGGCCCATGTGCATCGTGTCTTCTGTAATAATGGTTCACCTTGGTGGTAACCAATGGCTCTCTAGCTGTACATAAGACATGCTCAAAAGAGGAATGTTGTGTCTGGTATTGGAAACCTAGATAACTACTCAGTAAGAGTGAAATCATACTTGTAGAAGGAGAAGAATCTACAGCCAATAATTTACTAAATCAACACAATCTCTGACAATACTATATAAACATTGATCTTATACACACAGATAAGCATAGGTTTTACCCATCATCAAAAAAATGTCTCTTTGCAACCACTCATAAAATCGCAATCAATAAGATTAGAGTTGTAGCGCCTAGGCCCAATGGACACATCTACAAAATACTCACACATCTAAGACTTAGGAAATATTGTGGTGGGGACAGGAAAGAAGTCAGGAAAAACATGGCCCTTTACAAAAGGGTTTGCTGCCCCTTGGTGTATGTTCTTTGCCTTACAATAAAACTTGAAATGAGATAACAGTGATAGGAGTAGAGGATATTTATTCTTGCATTCATGTAGAGTTGTCTGAAGTAATATGCTGATAATAGAACCTGGGCAACAAGTAGGCTAAAGGCATATTCATACCTCTCCTTCTACTTCTTCAGATACAGTCTGCCCAGTTTCATCCCTAGTGCTGGAGCTGCAGCCTTCCCTCCCTGCTGCCTCATGCCCTGTGGATCCCACAGAGCATCCTCACTTAATATCCCTCTGCCCACTTGCTGTTTTATCTCAACTCCTAATTACATCTAGCATTCTTTGATAACTCACAAAACACTCCTCACAAGGAAACAAGTAGGTTGATTGAAGATCTCCCCCCCCTTTCTTCTGTTCCTTGGGATTCAAGTTCCCAGTGTCATCCCTGGTGCTATAGAAGACCCCCTGGGGTAAAGCTCTTAATGTTTCCCAGATTCCAATAAGACAAAATAAGCAGACCCTGGTGTAGTGCTCTGTTCTACTCCACCCTATAAACCTCTTCAGAACTCTGCCTATCCCACATTCGTAAGTTTAAGATCCCAATACTCAGAAATATATTTATCTTGAACCTCCAACTGCCACGACTAGCAGGTACAAAGAAAATTTCCTACCAGGAAAACACAGCCATTGCATCCTCTGAAAAATCCAGAAAAGAAGCAAAATTCAAGAAATAAATAATCCACGTAGACATAGACAAATCCAGAAAGCATCACCTAGACCTATAATCACTCCAGTCCCAGAAACTAGATACCAGCATAAAAACAAAACCAAAAACATCCAGGGCAATACATCTTCACTACCTCCAAGAGAGGGCTGATATCCAAAACATATGAAGACCTCAAGAGGTTAGACTCCAGAGAATCAAATAATGTTATTACAAATTGTGGTACAGAATTAAAGAATTCTCAACTGAGGAATACCAAATGACTGAGAAGCACCTAAAGAAATGTTTGACATCCTTAGTCATCAGGGAAATGTAAATCAAAACAATCCTAAGATTCCACCTCACACCAATCAGAATGGCTAAGATCAAATACTCAGGTGACAGCAGATGCTGGCAAGGATGTGGAAAAGGGGGAACACTCCATTGTTGGTGGGATTGCAAACTGGTACAACCACTCTGAAGGGGAAACTGGGAAGTGAGGTAACATTTGAAATATAGATAAAATATCCAATAAAACAATGAAGAAAAAAATTAAAATTAAATAAAAAATAAAAAAAAGAAATCCAGAAAATACACACACACCACACAACACACAACATATACACACAACACACTCACCACACACACAACACAAACACACACCACATACACACCACATATACACCACACACACCACAAATATACCACACACACACACACACACACACACACACACACACACATTTCTTATAAATGTATAGGAAGTAAGAGGAGAATACCAGGAATAAAAGCACAAAGTTGAAGTTGCAAAATAGTTTTTGGAGTCCCTGAAGACAAGAATGCAGACTACATGTGCAGGTGATGGTCAGCAGAGTTTGAAGACATCTGTTGCTAGAGTCTGTGTTAGATATCATCCAGAGTTAATTTTCTTTCTTGCAGATGAAAAACCTTCTACCGGCCACAGTTATGTTTGCATACCTCGGTGTGACTTTAACCAAGCAAGTGAAAGATCT
Organism: Rattus rattus; assembly: GCF_011064425.1. Lineage (NCBI taxonomy): Eukaryota > Metazoa > Chordata > Mammalia > Rodentia > Muridae > Rattus > Rattus rattus. The sequence continues at coordinate 77,219,122 of NC_046167.1, forward strand.
GTATTACAAGAACTTCAAGTCTCTAAAGAAAGAAATTGAAGATCTCAGAACATGGAAAATCCTCCTATGCCCATGGATTGGTAGGATTAATATAGTAAAATGGCAATTTTGCAAAAGCAATCTACAGATTCAATGCAATCCCCATCAAAATTCTAACTCAATTCTTCAATGAAATAAAAGAGAAATTTGCAAATTCATTTGAATACAAAAAATCCAGGATAGCAAAAACTATACTAAACGATAAAATAATTTCTATGGGAATCACCATCACTGACCCTCAAGCAGTATTACAGAGCAATAGTGATAAAACCTGTATGATATTGGTACAGAGACAGGCAGATAGACCAGTGGGATAGAATTGAAGACCCAGAAATGAACCCACACACCTGTGGTCACTTGATCTTTGACAAAGGAGCTAAAACCATCCAATAGGGAAAGATAGCATTTTCAACAAATGGTGCTGGTTCAACTGGAGGTCAGCATGTAGAAGAATGCAAATTGATCAATTCCTATTGCCCTGTACAAAGCTTAAGTACACGTGGAACAAGGACCTCCACATCAAACCAGATACACTCAAACTAATAGAAGAAAAAGTGGGGAAGAGTCTAGAACACATGGGTACCGGGGAAATTTTCCTGAACAGAACACCAATGGCTTATGCTCTAAGATCAAGAAAAAACAAATGAGACATCATAAAACTACAAAGCTTCTGTAAGGCAAAGGACAGTGTTATTAGGACAAAATGGCAACCAACGGATTGGGAAAAGATCTTTACCAATCATATATCTGATAGAGAGCTAATATCCAAAATATACAAAGAACTCAAGAAGTTAGACTCCATAGAGCCAAATAACACTATTAAAAAGTGGGGTACAGAGCTAAACAAAGAATTCACAGTTGAGGAATATCAAATGGCTGAGAAGTACCTAAAGAAATGTTCAACATCGTTAGTCATCAGGGAAATGCAAATCAAAACAATCCTGAGATTCCATGTCATGTCAGTCAGAATGTCTAAGATCAAAATCTCAGGTGACAACAGATGCTGGTGAGGATGTGAAGAAAGAGGAACACTTCTCCATTGTTACTGGAATTGCAAGCTGGTACAACCATTCTGGTAATCAATCTGGAAGTTCCTCAGTAAATTGGACATAGTACTTCCAGAGGACCCAGACATACTTCTCCTGGGCATGTACCCAAAATGATGCTCCAACATACAACAAAGACACATGTTCCACTATGTTCATAGCAGCCTTATTTATAATAGACAGAAGCTGGAAAGAACCCAAATGCCCTTCAACAGAGGAATCGATAGAGAAAATGTGGTACATCTACACAATGGAGTACTACTCAGCTATCAATAACAATGACCTCCTAAAATTTATAGGCAAATGGATGGAACTAGAAAATATCCTGAGTGAGGTAACAGAATTACAAAAAAATACACAATGTATGTACATACTGATAAGTGGATATTAGCCCAAAATCTCGTATTACCCAAGATACAATCCACAGACCACATGAAGCTCAAGAAGAAGGACGATCAAATAGTGGATGCTTCAGTCCTCCTTAAAATGGGGAGCAAAAATATTCATGGGAGGAGATATAGAGTCACATTTTAGAGCAGAGACTGAAGGAGTGGCCATTCAGAGCCTGCCCCATGTGGGGATACAGCCCACATAAATACAGCCACCAAACATAGACAATATTGATGAGGCCAAGAAGTGCCTGTTACAGGAGCCTGATATGTCTTCTGAGAGACTCAGCCAGAACATGTCAAATACAGAGGCGAATGCTAGCAGCAAACCATTGAACTGAGAATGGTGTCCCTGTTGGAGGAATTAGAGAAAGGATTGATGGAGCTGAAGGGGCTTTCAACCCCATAAGTAAAACAATACCAACCAATCACAGCTCCCTGAGCTAAACCACTACCCAAAGAGTACACATGGACAGACCCATGGCTCCAACTGCATATGTAGCAGAGGATGGCTTTGTTGGGTACCAATGGAGGAGAAGCCCTTGGTCCTGCAAGGCTGAACACCCCAATGTAGGGGAATGTCATGGTGGTGAGGTGGAAAGGGGGTGTGTGTGTGGAGGGGGAATACCCTTATAATGATGGAGAGTGGGATGGGATATGGGCTTATTGTGGACAGGAAACCAGGAAAGGGAATAACATGTGAGATGTAAGTAAAAATATCCAATAAAAAAAAGAAAAGAAAGCATAATTCTCAAGTTCATATTGAAAAGTAAAAATCAGGATAGCCAAAAGAGTACTTAATAAGTTGATCTAAGTCTGACCACTTCTTATTTATAATTATACTACAGATCAGCCATACTAATAATCAGTGGTATTGACATAAAGACAAAAATAATGATTAAAGAATCAAATTGAAGATCCAGGCATAAATACACACACATGTGAACAAGCATTTTTGATAAAGAAGCCAGAAATACATACTGGAAAAAAGAAGGCATCTTTGACAAATGGTGCTGGGCAAACTAGATGGGTGCATGTAGAAGAATACAAGTAGATCTATTCCTAGCACCCTGCACAAAAGTCAGTTCTAATAGTATTGAAGACCTCAAAATAAAACCAGAAACAGAAAACCATGAAAGGGATAACATTTGAAACATAAATAAAAAAATAAATTGAATAAAATTAATCAATAAAAAAATTGATTTCCCAAGCCATGCAAGGCAATTAGGTTTAGAAGCTTAATGTGCCTGAGCATTGCAGCTGGCGTTACATAATCACCATGACCTGTGTGAAAGTTTGTTGAAGCCACACTTTCTTAAAAAATAAAAAGAAGAGGCAAAAAAAAAAACAGAAACAATGAGTTGACAGACAAGAAAGTTGGGAATGATCTTGAACTCATTGGCACAGGGAAAGACTTTCTAAACAGAATACCAATACCGTAGCACTTAGATTAATGATTAATAAATGGGACACCCTGAAACTGAAAATCTTCTGTAAGGTGAATGATACCATCATTCAGACAAGGCAGCAACCTACAATATGGTGAGAGAAGCATCTAGGAATGGCGAAGGTTAGCAAGTGAGTTTTCTAAAGATGGCCCACCATTTTGCAAGGCTCTAATGGATGAACTCAGATGCACATTCCTCAGAGACTTTATCTCAGAATTGCTTCTTGCTATTGATATGTCTTTCCTATCACTACTAAATAGCTTAACCATTCCTGGGCATTTGTCCACTCTATTGGGCAAATTTCTTGGAGATCTACATGAAGATGTACTCTCATGTAGCAATGCCGTATAGACAAATTGATGATTTCATAACTTCTGATAATAATTTCAAGCCCACTGTAGAATGAAAGCTGCAAATAGAGTTCTGTAAACCTTCACATGTCACAAGCTAATAGCCCTAGATAAAGAAAGTAGGCTTGGAACAAATTCACAATCAAGTAAAACATTCCTTCTAGGTTAGATATGAGACCATGATCTGGTAACTGAAAGTCGTACACTGGAAATGTACAATTCATTACAGGTACAAGGACGGAAAATAAAATACTGACTAGTTTATCTATACATAACTTCAAAATAAGACACAAGGCTGATGACTTGTTTCTTGAAAAAACAGGACTAACTTGTGACATAAAAATTATTTCTTTAAAATTATGAGTGGCTGGAGAGATGGCTCATCAGATAAAAGCACTAACTGCTCTTCCAGAGGTCCTGATTTTAATTCCCAGCAACCATGTGGAGGCTCACAATAATGTATAATGGGATCTGATACCCTCTTCTTGGATTTCTGAAGACAGCTACAGTGTACTCATATACAATAAATGAATGCATAAATAAATAGATAAACAAACAAACAAATAAATAAATAAACTCATGATGAACTGATGGATCTAGAAGATAGCTAATGAGTGTTTAGGCACATAATAGCATGATAAAATGACATGTAAACAATTCTGCTGTAACTCCTTAAACCTTATCAATCTATGACATTACCTTAAACTTATTATGAAATAATGGAATGAAAATATGTTTAGAAAATAATGTAATCAGTTGTCCTGCTACACCGGTTCTACCTGATAGCTACATGAAATAATTTTTTTAGAGAAAGTATAAAAACTGAAAACAGCAATACAGGCTTGCTGGATCTTTACTTCCTCCACGTCACCCAGAGTGTGCTTGTTTTTCTTTGTGTGCCTTACTTTCTTTCTTTTCCTTTTTCTTTGGCTCAAAAAGAGTTAACAAACTCTGAGCCTCTCAACTGCTTAGTGAGGGGCCCAGGAGTCAAAGGGAAAAGGGCCAAAGCAACTAAATTTTCCTCCTTAATTTCTTAATGCTGTACACAAGAGCTAATTGCCAGAGCCAGGAGCATTTTACCACAGAATAGCAAAGAGTTAAAGAGAGTTAATCACCAAAAGTCATCAGGTTTTGTCCCTGTTCACCAATGCCACCCTTTACTGCCTTACCCTGATACCCAAAATGGATAACAGGCTGGACACCACCATAATGGAAAATGATTTTTACCAACTCCACATCTGATAGAGGACTGATACCCAAAATACATAAAGAACTCAAGAAATTAATTACAAAAAAGCATCCAAGTTAAAAAATGGGGTACAGATCTAAAACAGAGAATTCTCAATAGAAGAAATGCAATTGGCTGAGCAACATTTAAAGAAAGCTTTATTTTTAAAGATTTGATTTCTTACAGGAAAAATAAAAATAACACTGTTATAGAAAACAAATACAAACCAATGTTACAGTACATCAGGTACAGTAGTGGTCATGTCTTACAAGAGTAAACATATCACAACATTCTCTCACAACTGGCTTTTCAATGACAGCAGTGTCTTATATACACAAGAATGGCCAGCTGTTTTGAAATGGAAGTGCCTCTTCTCTCCGTGTTGTCTTCTGTTCTTTCCTTCCTTGTCACCACCAGGCAATTCACACCCTTGGATAAAGGGCATATGTAACAATTCCACAGTGGTTACCCTGGTCTTTGGCAATCTTCATATAGCCTCTGTTGCCCCATTTATTTCCCATGCTGAAAGAAATCATGTTTCCCACTTAGTAAGAATTACACACTGCAGTGGATTATTACAATAACTCCTCATTTGAACACGGAGCCAGATGCCAACTTAATAGAAAGCATGAGAAAAAGCAGAGGTTGAACTCATAGGCAACCAAAAATTATCTCAAACATGACTATGAAAATAGCAGCAAGGGAATGATAAGACAACTATCATGGGTAGTTCAGAAATAATGGTTGTCATATTTTAGAAAATCAATGGCCCAGGCATGATATTACACCCAAGGAAACCACTGGATGAACACTGTGATCTTGCAGTGTGAGCTGGTTGTTCTAGCTGTCGAGATACAAAGGTGGTCATGCTCTGCCATGCAAAAGAAAAAACTGAAATTCAAATCCAGGCTCCCATTGAAAGCCAAGATGGAGACTGGAGATGGCTCAGTGCCTAATAGTGTGAAGACAAGGGCTCCCACCCAGCATCAATGTCATTCAGATCATACCCCCTTTTATTGGAGTCTCAGGCAATGTACATTTTTAGGTCTCTGCAGGCATTTGCCAACATAAAGCATTCATTCATACAAACATACATATAAATAAAAGTAATGAAACTTTGTGAAATGCCAGGTAGCCTTAACACCCTGTCTAAATTCCCAGAAGCAGGACATAACTGAGATACAAAGGGTAGACACACTAAAGGAGAGAGTGACCTCTAGGATCAGCAGAATTCCCTGCCTCTACTGATAAGTGGAGGACAACTAGAGAAGACAACTGGTGTGAATTTATTGTCTCTATATAAGCAAGCACCTAGACAAGTGTCCACAAACATGTATTATACACACGCAAAGCACACAGTCAAATCAGTCCATATACACACAACACTCACATACATAAGAGAAAATAAAGTAAAAAAAAAAAGGTTTTGTTTAATTTAAATTGGAACAATAATTTCTAGGACTTCTGAAAACTCTCAATAGAAATGGAAAAAGTATCTCTTTCCAACTACAAATATAAATAGATTTGGCAGTTTATACCTGTTCTTAAGAATCCAGTACTTCCTGCCATCTGATTCTTCTCCTACAAAGCCATAGCCAACCAGTAACATAGAATGTGTGACAACAGAACTATTGCACTTTGGCTCATGATATATACCTGAAATATAAAATGCATAAGTCAGTGAGGCCCAGGAACCTGATAAGGACACTGGTAACCAACAATAAGTGAGCTGTTTTCTGATTTCACTGAAGTGACAGACACTCCACTAACCATGCGATCAGTCATAGACAGGAATCAGTATAGGTCCTCATTAGAATCCAGAGACATCCAAGTGATCATGAACGTGCATCGAAGGTGATTCATTCACATTTTGTGTTTTCACTGATAGAACCCCTTTGCAAGCAAGCACCCCTGACCATAAATTATTTAATTCAAGACTTTCATTAAGTTATTCTAGAAATGCCATTTCACTAAAAGTCATAAAGCCATACCACATAATGGGAAATTAAGCTAAACAGTAAATTTTATGGACTATACATTGCTCACATGCCAGGGGGAGGTCATATCAAGTACAGATGATATACAAGATTATTGAATGGATAGCTGTAAAATATGCAAACCCACATAAATACATCACATTTTATATTTTGAAGAATGATCTGTTGAACATAAATGCCATGAAACATCACAGATTTTTCAACTAATATCCAAAAGGACATATGCTTACCATTTCTATAGAACAAGAAGGATTCATGCCTTGCATCAATTGCAACAGAAATGGGCCCTAGTGTCGCCACAGCATTCATTAATGCATGCTCATTCTTTGGGACAAACTCAATGCCTGCGATACTAGCAGTAGAATTATCAGGATGGTACTTGCAGGATCCTTCCTTGAACACATAAAGAGTTAAAAGGCCAGGTTACTTCTCTCTGGGCCCCTGTGGAACAAGAGTCAGGACCACATTCTGGTCCTTGCAGCTGAGCCTCCCCACAGCTAGGCTTTCATAACCATGCCAGGAAATAAAGGCTACTGGGAGATTTGGAACCGAAAGTCATGTTATCAATGACACCCATTTCAGTCTCACTGTCAATAAGAAATTTTCACAGTGAAGAAATGAATATTTTATATAAGGACTTACATGCTCTCCATGTGTGTAGAAGTAGAATCAGCTACATGGCAACCATATCAATTGGCACGACTGCAAAGACAATACTGCAATGACATGACAATAGCATAAAAATCCACCTACCTTTCCTTCATATGGATAGGTTGCCTCAGATTCCAGACCTCCATTTTCCTTCACATACTGCAATGCAAAGTATGTATTGCCTAAAGAACAGCCCAGGTTGCCTTGAGGTCTAGAGCAGTCCACCAGGTTCTGTACACTCAGAGGGATCAGTTGACCTGTTTTCCGGAACATCTGTCCTTCTATGGCACCAGCCACAGAAAAAGCCCAACAAGAATTACATCTTCCCTAAGTGGAGAACAAGAGGCAATCATTCACAAACAAATGGCAACTCCAAATCAAACAGCTGAATACTATGTCAGAAAATGAACAACTGGCAGCTGAGGGAAGTCTGTCAAGAAAAGGTCAGTCTTCTTCAGAGACTTGCCTGCTGGTGGTTTGCTCATGCCAAAGCACTCATCGATATACATGCACATAAGGGCAGGTTATAGATAGCAATGAAAGATGACATGAAGTCTAAAGATATGATGGGGGACAGGAGAGGGAGATGTAATGCTAAGGTAATGGTGGCTGGAAATGATTGATAAGCCTTGTATAAGAGCACAAGAAGAATAAAATTTTTCATAAAAATTGCTCAGTCCACGCAGACATGCCCCTTCCCAATTTCCTGTGGCTGAGGAAGGTGGGCATGTGACACAGTAATACCTGTCTCCGCACAGGGGTAACATAGCCTCTCTTCCTCCAGTTTATAAAGTTGGGCACGTTAACAGCCTGACGTTTCTGTACACTGTTGTCTTTCTTGATGGTTGGGATTGGGATTTCAATCATTAATTTCCTGAATTCTTCAATTGTCTTTAAGGAAAAAATACATGAATTATTGAAAAGCAAAAACACCAATGAATTGAAGAAAAAATACATTGTGATGCTATATATGTCACAGTCACCATGTCACCAAAGGCATTCATTTCCATGGTGAAACCATGCTTCCCTAGGCCATTCTCCCCATTGTGCAGTTTGATCTTTTTCATATTTTCTTCCCATACTGCTCTCTTCTGTCCTTCTTCCTCCTGGAAATAAAAATAATAGGTGACTTGTTTTTAACCACTGTAGATGCTGACCAAGCACTTACTGCAATAGGTGAAGAAAAGCCAGAGAGAGGGAGGGAGGGAGAGAGAGAGAGAGAGAGAAAGAGAGAGAGAGAGAGAGAGAGAGAGAGAGAGAGAGAGAGAGAGAGAGAGAGAGAGAGAGATCTCAGGACACTGAAGCAAACTATTTATGACATGTCTAGGAGCAGAGATCCTAACCACCCTAAGCTCACCTGAGTTTATGTAATTCTTCAGAAAAATGCAGTTTCTATGGCCTCTATTATGCCCATAACCCCCAACAAGCTCTCTTTGTTCCCTCTGGACAGTTCCAAAATTACTAACCAGGCTGTATGTTTTTTCATATTTTATTTTCCATTTCTGCCATTCAGCATCCAAAACGGGATCAGGTGCTGGTGAAGATAAGACCATTCTGAAGCACAGCATGGCCAGCAACACAGCAGGAGTCATATCTCAAGTATGCAAAGAGGGAAGAGAAATGAAGGCGTGACTACACCAACACTTTTTTTTTTCACCAACACTTTTAAATGACTTCTTACTCCTTCCTGAGAAACAAAAACATTCATGGTAGATAAAATTATTTTAATCATTCTCCAAAATATTTATCCAAAGATTTTGGAAATGGCTAGATATATATTTGGAATGAAGGCTCAGTGAATAACATTTAGTTTTTCCATGAAGAAGCACAGCACTTGGAAGAATTAGAGAAAGGAGAAACTTCCATCCAAACATAATATATGAGAGAAAAATATATAAATAAATAGATGATAGGTAGGTAGATAGACAGACAGATGATAGATGATAGATAGATAGATGATAGTTAGATTTATAGATAAATAGATAGATAGATGGTAGATAGATAGATAGATAGATAGATAGATAGATAGATAGATAGATAGATAGACAGATGATAAATAGATTTATAGATAGATAGATAGATAGATAGATAGATAGATAGATAGATAGATAGATAATAGATAGACAGACAGATAGATAGATAGAGGGTGAGAGATGCAGAACATGACAACAATTCTAAGAATGCAAACTGCATTTCTACTAGAAACTTATCAAGATAACAAGGTTCAAAATGTATGCATCTATGGACATATGACATAGGTAACTTAGGATTTGTAATACAGAAAAGCTCCTCTTACATAGCACAAGGTTTCCTCATGAATTGGGGCCAGACAACATCATATTCCTGCCTGACATACATCAATAGGTTGGCTTGTTTGAACATTGCCCACCCTTAGGTCTTTGGAATAACATGCATTACCTCAGTGAGGAAAGAATTACACAGAAAAATCATTGCCACCACTGAAGAGGAGGAACTGGAGAAAGCCACTGCTGGGATTTCAGATTAAACCAGTAGCTAACATTAAACTAATTGAAGAGATTCTTGAAGCAATCCCACTAAAATCAGGGACTACACAAGGCTGCCCACTCTCTCCCTACTTATTCAATATAGTTCTTGAAGTTCTAGCCAGAGCAGTCAGGCAACAAAAGGAGATCAAAGGAATAGAGATTGGAAAAGAAGAAGTCAAAATATCACTATTTGCAGATGATATGATAGTATATTTAAGTGATCCCAAAAGTTCCACCAGAGAACAACTAAACATGATAAACACCTTCAGCAAAGTGGCTGGGTATAAAATTAACTCAAATAAATCAGTAGCCTTCCTCTACACAAAAGAGAAACAGGCCGAAAAAGAAATTAGGGAAACGACACCATCATAATAGTCCCAAAGAATATAAAGTACTTTAGTGTGACTTTAACCAAACAAGTGAAAGATCTGTATGATAAGAACCTCGAGCCTCTGAAGAAAGAAATTGAAGATCTCAGAAGATGGAAAAATATCCCATGCTCATGGATTGGCAGGATTAATATAGTAAAAAAGTCCATTTTACCAAAAGCAATCTACAGATTCAATACAATCCCCATCAAAATACCAATCCAATTCTTTAGAGAGTTGGACAGAATAATTTGCAAATTCATCTGGAATAACAAAAAACCCAGGATAGCTAAAAGTATCCTCAACATAAAAGGACTTCAGGGGGAATCACTATCCCTGAACTCAAGCAGTATTACAAAGCAATAGTGGTAAAAAACTGCATGGTATTGGTACAGAGACAGACAGATAGACCAGGGGAATAGAATTGAAGACACAGAAATGAACCCACACACCTATGGTCACTTGATTTTTGACAAAGGAGCCAAAACAATCCAATGGAAAAAAGATAGCATTTTCAGCAAATGGTGCTGGTTCAACTGGAGGTCAGCATGTAAAAGAATGCAGATCGATCCATGCTTATCACCCTGTACAAAGCTTAAGTCCAAGTGGATCAAGGACCTCCATATCAAACCAGATACACTCAAACTAATAGCAGAAAAAGTGGGGAAGAATCTCAAACACATGGGCACTGGAGAAAACTTCCTGAACAAAACACCAATGGCTTGTGCTCTAAGATCAAGAATCGACAAATGGGATCTCATAAAACTGCAAAGCTTCTGTAAGGCAAAGGACACTGTTGTTAGGACAAAATGACAACCAACATATTGGGAAAAGATCTCTACCAATCCTACAACTGATAGAGGGCTTATATCCAAAATATACAAAGACCTCACGAAGTTAGACTGCAGGGAGACAAATAACCCTATTAAAAATGGGGTTCAGAGCAAAGCAAAGGATTCACAGCTAAGAAATGAGGAATGGCTGAGAAACACCTAAAGAATTGTTCAACATCTTTAGTCATAAGGGAAATGCAAATCAAAACAACCCTGAGATTTCACCTCACACCAGTGACAATGGCTAAGATCAACAACTCAGGTGACAGCAAATGCTGGGGAGGATGTGGAGAAAGAGGAACACTCCTCCATTTTTGGTGGGATTACAGACTGGTACAACCATTCTGGAAATCAGTCTGGAGGTTCCTCAGAAAATTGGACATTGAAATACCTGAAAACCCAGCTATACCTCTCTTAGGCATATACCCAAAAGATGCCCCAACATATAACAAAGACACATGCTCCACTATGTTCAAAGCAGCCTTATTTATAATAGCCAGAAGCTGGAAAGAACCCAGATGCCCTTCAACAGAGGAATGGATACTGAAAATGTGGTACATCCACACAATGAAATATTACTCAGCTATCAAAAACAATGACTTTATGAAATTCATAGGCAAATGGAGGGAACTGGAAAATATCATCCTGAGTGAGCTAACCCAATCACAGAAAAACACACATGGTATGCACTCATTGATTAGTGGCTATTAGCCTAAATGCTTGAATTACCCTAGATGCACAGAACACATGAAACTCAAGAAGGATGACCAAAATATGAATGCTTCACTCCTTCTTTAAAAGGGAACAAGAATACCCTTGACAGCGAATAGGGAGGCAAAGTTTAAAACAGAGGCAGAAGGAACACCCATTCAGAGCCTTCCCCACATGTGGCCCATACATATACAGCCACCAAACTAGATAAGATGGATGAAGCAAAGAAGTTCAGGCCTACAGGAACCGGATGTAGATCTCTCCTGAAAGACACAACCAGAATACAGCAAATACATAGGCAAATGCCATCATTAAACCTCTGAACTGAGAATGGGACCCCCATTGAAGGAATCAGAGAAAGGACTGAAAGAGCTTGAAGGGACTTGAGACCCAATATGAACAACAATGCCAACTAACCAGAGCTTCCAGGGACTAAGCCACTACCCAAAGACTATACATGGATTGACCCTGGACTCCAACTACTTAGGTAGCAATGAATAGCCTAATAAGAGCACCAGTGGAAGCAAAGCCCTGGGTCCTGCCAAGACTGAACCCCCAGTGAACGGGATTGTTTGGGGGGAGGGCAGTAATGGGGGAGGATGGGGTGGGGAACACCCATAGAGAAGGGGAGGGGGAGGGGTTAGGGACATGTTGGCCCGGAAACCCAGAAGGGGAATAACAATTGAAATGTAAATTAAAAATACTCAAGTTAATAAAGATGAAAAAAAAAAGATATGCTGGATCTGCTAAGCCACACCCTCTGTAGTTCTTGCCTAGAGACACACTACCTGCTACTACATCTTCTCATGCCAACCATGAAAAGAAGTTTTTTATCCAGTGGTGATATGCAAGAAAATTATCTCTGTAGGTTCAGGATGAGATGACTATGTCCCTGCTTTATATGGTACCAGATGTCACTCTCTCCAGACAGAATCAGATTTTCAGTGTAATGGGAACCTATGCAAATCTAAACATAAGAGATGTTGGGTTTCCTTACTCTATAGCTTCCCCACCATTCTCTACCTTCACACGGCAGGGCTACTGAAGTTAAAAAAAATATTCTCATTACTGGGGCACTGATTGAGTATCCATGGAGTCTCTCAAGGCTCTCTCCCATAAACACTTACTTTTCTGCCCTTGTGGATGCAGGACCTCACCGGTGGTGACCGCAGCTGCCCTGGTGTACTGCACAGCTTTCCAAAGGTTGCTGAATTCCCAGGATCTGGGCCAACCACACTTTATTCAAGCTTTAAATCCCAAGTCTCTGGCTAGTTAGTCCCACCCTTCAACCTTGGCCCTCTTCTGCTTTGCTGTGCAGTGATATGATTGGCCTTCAGGCTGAAGACCTACTGCCTCCAAGCCTCAAGATTTCAAACTCTAGGCTCTAACTAGATCTTATCCTGCTTGTCCTGAAGGGGTGGCTGTGGGCCAGACAGTTAGTCAATTACTTCATGTGTGACATTTTGCATGATGACTGGCTCAAGGAAAAAATGGTTTTCTTCATAAACTGGTACCACATTTACTGTTTAATCTACAGCTAGAATGAGATTCTATGAGAACACAAACATTGGAATGACTTTTTCCTACACTCAAGGTATAACATGTATGACTTTCAGAGGAATCTTTGTGGGAAGCTGATTCTCAAATAAGACAAAATTCGAGACCAAAAGCTAACAGACAAGGTGAATTTTCTTGCTCTCTGAGTCTACTGAAACTGTCTGGCTTTTCTTTACTTCGATTTAAATGGAGAACCTATTTGTAAGAAATATAAAATGTCAATCTTTTCACTGGGAAACACATAATTCACCTGAAAATTCCCACTTTTACTACGTATATGTACATCTCAGTGACCTTAGGGACAACAGCATTGCTGTTCAAGTATCACCAAGTAGATCTCTGGAAGGATTTCCTTTTCTTTAGAGAAACTCTGAATTTCTTAAACAATAATCCTCTAATCCATGTCCTTCCTCAACCACCATACCCCTCACTTCAATTGCTCTGTTTAGGAATTTGCCTTACTATCACCATGTTGGGTTTTCCTTACCATCACCATATTGCAAGGAGGTTCCTCTGTACCAGTATTGAAAGTGGACCACTTGGAAAGAAATTAGTCACCAGAAAATACTGTCAAAATATCATCCTTTATTAAGGTTTTATAATTTTCTATTATATGGTATCTTAGGGCTTCTATTGCTGTAAAGAAATAACAGAGCCATGGTTGTTCTTATAAAAGAAAACATTAGATTGAGATTTGCTTACAATTTCAGAGTCTATTTTAGTCCATTGCTCTCATGGTGACATGCAAGCAGACAATGGTGACAGAGAAAGATCAGAGAGTTTATATCTTCATCTACAGGAAAAGAGTAACACAATGGGAATGGCTTGAGCATCTGAGACCTCAAAGCCCAACCCCTAGTGACACACCTCAAAAAAAAAGTCACACCTAACTCTACAAGGCGACACCTCCTAATAATTCCATTCTTTATGGGTCTATGACAGTCATTTCCATTCCAAATAGCACACATAGTGATGATGTCATATTCTGTTTGTCCATTGACTGTGACAGTTTCTGCTTCTTTAGATCAGGAAAGCAATGTATGTTACCAGTCAACCCTATAATCTACACTATCCAAAGTAAAGTACTCAAATTTAAACTTCAGCAATATGTTTCGAAATATAGAAGAAACGCTGAAGCATCTTTAATAAAGAATACATGTTATAATGCCTCATTAAACTGAATAAGTCATTGAATATCTATTTATTCAATATTCCTTGAATAATTATCTTGTCTTGATTCATTCAGCTCCCTGGGCTTTTGCAAACAATAGCTGTCTATGTCCTTGTGTCATGCCATTCCCATTATAAATTCTGTACAAATCATTATTGCTATCTGATCACCCTTCAAATCTAATCAGGGTTCTATTCCTCAACTGAGACCCATTTGAAGTCTGGCCATTCTTTCTAGCTATCCCTTCAACTCTGATTCTGTTTTGCTGGAATATTTTTGCACTTTCAGATCCCTAACCTACTTGGATACAAACTGAGATTGGCAAATTCCACTTCCCCTAATTTCACTAGGAAAATACAATGATTAGTGATAGTAAATAATGTCTACTGTGTCACTTATCATCTCAATAAATATTCTAGCCCTGGGTTTGAAGTGTCCTCCAGCATGCATGAGATTTAAATTTCGCTTATTACTAAGAATCTGTATTTAAGGCACTAGACTCTCTCATCTCCACTCAACTTATTCTACAGTCACTTGGACCTGGCCTGAATTTTCAGCAATTTCTCCTCTTTGTGATCAACCACAGGTTACTGCATACTGTAGACAGATGTTGATGTCTAGGATAAGAATCAACATCTAACCTGAGGAAACAGAAGAGAGTGAAACTGTTGGAACTCTGAAACCCTTGGTGTAACCCAGAAGTCAGCAGCATGAAGAGGGTTTTCTCAGAAGATAATATTTACATTAGCAGATTGATTCCACAACCTCACCCTGTCCACCAATAAGGAAAAAGCTCAATGTCTAGAATGTGAGCAAAGTATAGAAATCAGCTTCGAAACTGTTTTCTTCTTTAATTTGTTCTTTGAGAGCTTCATATTATATGCTTTGGTCACATTACTTGCACTCTCTCCCAGTCTTGCTAGAGCTTTCTCACTTTCGTACCCACACCAATCTGTGTCTTTACTATTTAAACACATCAAGAGCAATTTTTCCCAAATATTCTTACATGTATACCTTTCATTAGTGTAGTCATCTTACCAGCAGCTACAGTGTAAAAGAAGAGAAAACTCTAAGAGGCTCAAATAGCCAACAGCACCATGGTTAACAGTGAGAATCTGTGTCCATATACCCTCTCAGTGCTGACATTTGGTCTTGCTTTGATTTGCGTTGTCTAGTGCACCCTGTCACAATGTCTGTGAGTTCACACTTGTAGCTACTTCTTATGTCAAAACAGTTCCCCTGTAGTCATCAACTATCCCTGGCTTGTGCACTCATTCTCCACATTTTCCATAATGAGTGTTAAATATGTAATGGAGAAATATGACATATATTTCCATTTATGGCTGGGCATTCCAAAGTTTCCTATTCTCTGCAATTTGACCAGTTACGAGTCTCTGTGTTAATCAGCATCTACAGCAAAGAGAGGTTTCTTGGGTGAGGACTAAAAGATGCACTAATCTCTGAATATAATATTAACTCATCAGGAATTACTTAATACTATGACCATGCATTAGTTCTTTTTTATTACTATGATTAAAAACCCATGCCCAAAGCACCTAATTAAAAACAGCATTTCATTAAGCTATAATTTCAGAAGTTCACTGTTCAGGATGGCAGTGGGAACTACTGAAATTTTATACTTACACATATTAAGGAAGAGGCAAGGAGGACAATGTGATTACCGCATGCCTTTTGAAACCTCAGAGTTTGCCTCCAGTAACAAAGCTCTTCCAATAAGGACACATCTAAACCTTACCAAACAGTTCCATCAACTATGAACCAAAGTTTATAGCATATGAACTTTTGAGTAACTTTATCATGTGAACCACGACATTCTATTCCCTGGTCTCATAACTCAAAATCCATTTAGTCCAACTTCACAATATACTTGAAGAGTTACATAGCTGGATCATGTGGTATATCTATTCATAGCTTGTTTTTATTAATCATTTTTATTTGTACCAGACTGAAATCTAGGTGCTCATATACTGACTGAAATATATGAGATCTACAGGTCAGGTGTGGATCCTCGATCCTAAAACAGGGTCCAGGTGGTTGTGTTTGTTGAATAAATGAATGTGTAATTAAAAGATTTTTTTTATTATTAGAGACGGGTTTTTTTTTGTTTTGTTTTTTGTTATCTTTATTAACTTGAGTATTTCTTATTTACATTTCGAATGTTATTCCCTTTCCCGGTTTCCGGGCCAAAATCACACTAACTCCTCCCCCTCCCCTTCTATATCGGTGTTCCCCTCCCCATCCTCCCCACATTACGGCCCTCCCCCCAACAATCACGTTCACTGGGGGTTCAGTCTTAGCAGGACCAAGGGCTTCCCCTAACACTGGTGCTCTTACAAGGCTGTTCATTGCTACCTATGAGGTTGGAGCCCAGGGTCAGTCCATGTATAGTCTTTGGGTAGTGGCTTAGTCCCTGGAAGCTCTGGTTGGTTAGGATTGTTGTTCATATGGGATCTCGAGCCCCTTCAAGCTCTTTCAGTCCTTTCTCTGATTCCTTCAATGGGGGTCCCGTTCTCAGTTCAGTGGTTTGCTCCTGGCATTCGCCTATGTATTTGCTGTATTCTGGCTGTGTCTCTCAGGAGAGATCTACATCCAGTTCCTGTCAACTGGCACTTCTCTGCTTCATCCATCTTACCTAGTTTGGTGGCTGTATATGTATGGCCACATGTAGGACAGGCTCTGAATGGGTGTTCCTTCTGCCTCTGTTTTAATCTTTGCCTCCCTATTCACTGCCAAGGGTATTCTTGTTCCCCTTTTAAAGAAGGAGTGAAGCATTCGCATTTTGATCATCCGTCTTGAGTTTCATGTGTTCTGTGCATCTAGGGTAATTCAAGCATTTGGACTAATAGCCACTTATCAATGAGTGCATACCATGTGTGTTTTTCTGTGACTGGGTTACCTCACTCAGGATGATATTTTCCAGTTCCCTCCATTTGCCTATGAATTTCATAAAGTCATTGTTTTTGATAGCTGAGTAATATTCCATTGTGTAGATGTACCACATTTTCTGTCTCCATTCCTCTGTTGAAGGGCATCTGGGTTCTTTTCAGCTTCTGGCTTTATAAATAAGGCTGCTCTGAACATAGTGGAGCACGTGTCTTTTTTATATGTTGGGGCATCTTTGGGGTATATGCCCAAGAGAGGTATAGCTGGATCCTCAGGTAGTTCAATGTCCAATTTTCTGAGGAATCTCCAGACTGATTTCCAGAATGGTTGTACCAGTCTGCAATCCCACCAACAATGGAGGATGTTCGTCTTTCTCCACATCCTCACCAGCATTTGCTGTCACCTGAGTTTTTGATCTTAGCCATTCTCAGTGGTGTGAGGTGAAATCTCAGGGTTGTTTTGATTTGCATTTCCCTTAGGACTAAAGATGTTGAACATTTCTTTAGGTGTTTCTCAGCCACTAGGCATTCCTCAGCTGTGAATTCTTTGTTTAGCTCTGAACCCCATTTTTAATAGGGTTATTTGTCTCCCTGCAGTCTAACTTCGTGAGGTCTTTGTATGTTTTGGATATAAGCCCTCTATCTGTTGTAGGATTGGTAAAGATCTTTTCCCAATATGTTGGTTGCTGTTTTGTCCAAACAACAGTGTCCTTTGCCTTACAGAAGTTTTGCAGTTTTATGAGATCCCATTTGTCGATTCTTGATCTTAGAGCATAAGCCATTGGTGTTTTGTTCAGGAAATTTTCTCGAGTGCCCAGGTGTTCGAGATGCTTCCCCACTTTTTCTGCTATTAGTTTGAGTGTATCTGGTTTTGATGTGAAGGTCCTTGATCCACTTGGACTTAAGCTTTGTACAGGGTGATAAGCATGGATCGATCTGCATTCTTTTACATGCTGACCTCCAGTTGAACCAGCACCATTTGCTGAAAATGCTATTTTTTTTTCCATTGGATGGTTTTGGCTCCTTTGTCAAAAATCAAGTGACCATAGGTGTATGGGTTCATTTCTGGGTCTTCAATTCTGTTCCACTGGCCTATCTGTCTCTCTCTGTACCAATACCATGCAGTTTTATCACTATTGCTCTGTAATACTGCTTGAGTTCAGGGATAGTGATTCCCCCAGATGTCCTTTTATTGTTGAGGATACTTTTAGCTATCCTGGGTTTTTTGTTATTCCAGATGAATTTGCAAATTGTTTTGTCTAACTCTCTGAAGAATTGGATTGGTATTTTGATGGGGATTGCATTGAATCTGTAGATCGCTTTTGGTAAAAATGGCCATTTTTACTATGTTAATCCTGCCAATCCATGAGCGTATTCATAGCTTTTTCAGGGAGGTTTAAACCGATGCTCTCAATGGGTGTAACAGTTTGCATGCTTACCAAAAGTAAATGGCTCTTTCCCCTTTTGATCTACCAATACCAGCAGTTGTTTAATTTTAGTCAGTCTGAAAGGTTTAAGATGAAACTTCAATGTAGTATTAATATGAATTTCCTTGATGGTAAATGATGTTGAACAGTTTTTCACATTTTAAAATTAAAATTTTTCATTTTTTTAATTATTCTTTGAGATTTCATATACTTATATGTTCTTCTTCTTCTAGGAACTTCAAAATAATATTTCACTGGTTTTTTTTTTCATTTGTAGACCTCTTTACCTGGGTTTATATCCCATTTTTAATTAGTTTTTATAATGCTTTTTTATATTTTTGTATTTTTATTTCATTTTTTAATGTGTATGAGTGTTCTGCCTATGTGTGTATTTGTTTAGCACATGCATGTCACATGCCCATAGAAGACAAAGAGGCAATCAGATCTTCTCTAACTGGAGTTACTTATAGTTGTTAGCCATCATGTAAATGCTTGAAATCAAAGCTTAGCCTTCTCGAAGAGTAGCAAGAGATCTTAACTGCTTGACATCTGACCAGTCATAATAGACAAAGAATTGGAGAAGTGAAATATATATGTATTTGAGAAGTTTCACATTACTTGGCCCTGAATCACATGGTACTCCCTCTGTAGGCTAGGCCCCTCAATATAACAATGAGGTGTGACAGTTAAATTCCCCCACCACAAGGGTTTCTAAAAGTAGCCTTCCCTTATCATTCTATTGACCACAGAGCTTCCCCTCTAGAAAGGTTCTCAAGAGATAGGGATGTACTTCTATCTTTCCAAAAGATTGATAAATTATGAAATATGATTCCAAGTCTTCTGGAATGTGAGAAATTTCAAAAACCATTTTAATTCTCCTGGGCCCTTTAAAAGGGATGGTTTAGGATATAGGCTTGATTCTTCAGATGCTTACTTAGGGAGTGAGCCCAAATGCACAGTGAATCAATGACCAGGCCCTTGCCTTCACTCCAGTCCTTGGGTGCACTGATGGTACTAAACATTGGCACCAATTCTTCCTGTGCAGTGATTCTTCACTGTTTCATCTGAGGAGGGTAAAAATGCTCAAGCAGGGAGCCATGGAGCTGAGATTTAAGAGGCAGAGCAGGTAGTAAGGGAAATCAGTTTCCTGTTGTTGTTTCCTGGAATCCTTCTTTTCTCTTTTTATGGCAGGCTCTGTGCTGAGCAATCAACATGAAGCAGCTGTGTTATATTCTGAAATTGGGAGCTCACAGTACAATTGAAGGTGGGGCTAAAGACTTCCTTTCTGTGAGCAGAAAGCATGTGAATTTGTTCTTGACCATTCCTCTAAGAGTCTGACATGATTTTCCTTTGAGACCCCGGACAGTCATATGTACATGTAGGAAATCCAAGTCCTTCTAGGTGGGATAATGAGGAGGTGGGGCCAATTCCTCTTCCCCACACTTTACAGGAAAAGAAAATGTTTATAATGACAGTAAATAAAATCAATTATGTTAACCATTTCATCATCTCGAACAACATTCTGACCTAGGTCTCTTGGTGCCCTCCACCAGCATATGTAAAAGCTGCTTGTGGCACAAAGCTTTTGCCTAAATTGTCAGAATCTCCAAACTGTAGTTCACTTCTCCCCAGCTCAGTTCACAAATTTTGAGGCAAATTGCTTGAAACAGGTCCTGTGGTCTTTGCTGCATGACTTGAGATGAAACCAGCTGAATGTCCTTGAGCTTCCCCACACTAAAGATGAAATAGTTCAACTCATACTGACTTGGATTGGACTGCCCCACCAAGATAGCAACATGGTTCAGCCCACCAAGGGTATAAGAGGAGCTAGAAACTTCTTTATATAGCAATTTAATCTTTGAGAGCTCTTTTACTAGGTTCTCTCTCTCTCTCTCTCTCTCTCTCTCTCTCTCTCTCTCTCTCTCTCTCTCTCTCTCTCCCCCCCCTCTTTGTCTGTGTGTGTGTCTTGGCTGAAAAGAGCTTCATGGAAGAAGAGGCTAAAGAAATAGCTTCATGGCCTAAGCTCCACGTAATACACAGAAGGAACAGGATTTGAAAAAGAAAAAGTACAAAGCAGCCCTTCACTTTGAAGGAGCTCAAGAGAAAGGTAAACACTAGCTGGGTGAAAGAGCGTAGACAGAAGGGGATTTCTGAGCAGCTATCAGGTTAGTGGTAGAATCAAGCCTGTAAATAGATATTTTGCATTTAGTTTAGAAAGTAAAGTTACTTCATTGAACTAGTTCGGTTTTCTTTTGCACACCTTCTGCCTCATGTGTATTACTGCAGATGAACACTAGATACATTTTTAAAGGATAAATATTACAGAAAGTGATGTAATGTGTTTTAATTCAAATGTATAAAATGAATTTTAAATAAAAAATAGCACATACACAGATGCCTTAGCCGTTATGAACATTGGGTGTTTTTACAGACGACACAGGTTGAATTCACAAAAATCATGTTGGTCAACCAGGTACCATATTCCAGTGTCAAGGTTGCCCTCTTCTGGCTGCTGGGAGCATCTGTGTTCTTCCTCTGAACCAGCAGGCTCAGCTTTCTTCTCAGGTTAGAATAGCTCAGCAAAGCTGTTCTTATATGAACAGTAACCAGAGTGCTGTTAGGTGACATTTTTCTGGATGTTTTCTGTGTTTGTGTTCTCAGTCCTTTGAATGTGCAAGAACTGTGGCATTGGTACATCTTTTAAGTCTATATTTAAGACCATAGATTATAGTCTAGAAGATAGATTTGGTCTGTAAATCTCCATCTCCCACAATGGCCATACTTGCAGTCTCATGTCCCTATTTAAATTGTTCAAAGGGTAGCCTGGGACCAGAACCTAAAAGAGACTTAAGGATGACAGTATATATGGAGTGTAAAATCTGTTCTAGGTGGGCTCTTCTTTGACACTAGCCAGAGCTGAATGAGTGATTATTCCCTGGGAAAGAATTTTAATTCTAGAGTGCTTGCACCTATAGACTTTTATAAAAATGCTTCTGAGACAATCTTTCCTGTGTTGACTCAAGTATCCTTGATTCCGTTCTATTACTCACCATGGTATGTCTTGTGAGAGCACTAAAGTTGACTATAGAGTAGCATTATGTGGACTATAAGAGCACAATAACATCCTCTCCCCATTACAAAAAGAAGGGAGGGCTTTTTTCTAAATCCAGCTCCAGAGCAGTTAGCTTAAGTCCACTCACTTTAAGAGTAAGAGTGACCCCATGATAGACAAATCTAGGCTATGCTATGCTAGGCTGCATAACCCTGTTAAGAACATAATGCTTTACTTCTAAACAGGCCAATATCAAATTACTTTTCAGGCCTCTCTTCTATAGATTATCATGCTAGAAACAGTGGGCCAATAGCATGGGATAAATATATACTGCTATTTCTTACTGATTCAATATCCATTACACATTTTAGTGTGCTTAGAGAACTAAGGTCAGCTGGAGTTCTAAATAAGGCCCTGTCTCATACAGAGGAGACAAATCAAACATGTTTGTGATAGCCTAGCAGACTACACACTTTCTACCGTTTACTAATAAATCACAATGCTAAATTTGATTCCAAGTTAAAATTCAACATTTTTAACTTGTTCTTCCTCTATAATTTTGTGATGTCGACATCATAAATGATTTTTACTGTCCATATTATGTTCTGAGGATTGGGTGATAGTTAACTAAATTAATACCTAAAGAGAATCTGTTTTTGTGATCACTTACTAGGTAACTAGCCCTTGAAGTTGGCTATAAAAAGGCTTTCCTGCTTTTAGTCAGGGTTGACTTATATACTGGGAATAAAAGATGGAAAATCTGATAGAAAGTTTAATGCTCTGAGTTTTGAAGATATTTTCTACTCCCTGTTTTCTATTCTACATCATATTTCTTGTACAAGGTGTTCTCAGACTTGTGGGGGTCTGGATTGTCTTAATGGGTCCCTGTAGGTAGGAAAGAGAAGCATGCTAACAGAAGAGAATGAAAACTTCATGTAGATTGTGTTTTTCAATATTGATTAGACTTCAGAAAGTCAAATACTAGATGATTCATTGCCAGCATTCTTAAAACGTAGGACAATTTAGAAAAGATTTCCAGGCAAGTGCCAATCCAATTAGTCCAAATCCAGCCACACAATAAAGCCTAAGAAGTACCTATACAGAGACTCCTGCAAAAACCATGTTACTGGGGGAATAAATTCTCTAGCTTAAAGATTTGCATTCAAATATTTTTCTCTGACGAAGAACAAAGAGGTCTGCAGGCCATAAAATGCATGCCACATTTCCTGTAATGTTAAGTAACAATTATGAAGGGATAAAGTCTGGGATAATCATTCTGGGGAATTTGGGGGGACATCTACCTATATCAAAGGTAGGGGTGGTCTGCCTCCAAAAATAGCATAGAGCTTACCAGATAAATAAAAAATTCCATTTGGAACTCTGGGATTCAATGCACATACTTTATCTCCTTCACAGAGGGGAGGCCTGTTTCTTATTTTCTAGTGATCTATAGAGGCTTTGTGCTCACCAAGTTCTATTGCTTATTAAAGAGTGAAAATCTCAAGTAGGAGAATTAGCACTAGGCTATTCCCTATTTGTCTAATCAATGCAACATGGTCAGCCCTTCAACCATATACACACAACCAATAAAAATTCAGTCAGCAAGTTTTACTTATATATTTGAGTGTTCATAGTCACACATACACAACAAGGAAGAAATTGGTGGTAAAGAATTTAGGATGGAGAGGGGAGAAGTAAGTGGCTAAATTGTTGAAGGATATTTGATGATGTTTCATTGAGAACCTGATTGGTAGTAAATATCCATGCTTAGAAAGATATTGCCTTTTCAGATGCAGCTAGGTGTGTCCTGAGAAGATGTAGTGTGGGTGTACCTCTGAGAGCCAAAGCCTCAATAGAAGAGAATGCTAAAGGATGGAAAGTTTCTTCCTATTTTAAGGCAAATTGCATGGGAGGGGTCTTGTGGACTTTTCTGGATGACTTGAAGTGAAGTCAGCTGCATGTTGTTGAGGTGCTCCTCTTTAAAGTTGAAAAGTTCCTGGCTCCTTACTGACTTGACTTGGATCCCACCACCGCCACCACCACCACCACCACCACCACCACCATGAACTGATCTGCTTCCAAGGGTGTAGTAGGGGAGAGAGATCCTTCTTTTATAACAATTAGACATCTGAGAGCTCTCCTGCTGGACGATCTCTTTGAACTCTATTCTCTTGGCAAAGAATAGAATCCTGGAGACAAAGGAGTAAGAAGTAGCAGGACACAGATGAAACAGGATTTGAGAAAAGAGAGCAAAGAGCCCGCCTGGGTTTTGTCGAGTCAAGGGAAAGGTAGGCTAGCTAGGTAAAAGGGCATAGATTTCTGAGCATCTAGCACTTTACTTGTATATTCAAGTTTGTAAATAAATATTTCACATATAGTTAAGAAAAGGAAGGTAGCACACTAGGCTAGCATGCTTTTACTAAACCTCCCACCTCATTTGTCATAATTGGACATATATATGAGAGAAATGTAAAAAGATAAAGGTTACAGAAAGTGATATATATTTAAGTCAAATGTATAAAAATCAATTTTAAATAAAAATATAGTAAATACACAGACATTAGTTACAGGCATTGAATATTGTTACATATGACACAGGATGCATTCCCAGAAACCATGGGCATTAAACCAGCTACTGTAACTGAAATCCCAAGGTATCTACTGCCCTCTTCTGACTACTTCAGGTACTGCATGCAAGCAAGTGCAAGGGAAACACACATAAACATAAAATAAAAATAAAGTATAAAAATTGGAGTCTTCTCCACAGATGTCATAGCCTTCAGACAGGGAGCATTGAGGACTATGTAAGATGCACTTCATGCCAAACTACTGTAGCTAATTACCTAAAACTGAAACAGGTGGACATCATCAGGGCTTTTTTATTATTTGGAATATTTAACATGAGAAAAATGTTCTTTATTCTGGAGCTTTTGGGTTGACAGGAAAAACATTTTATCTAGGCCACAGCTTCTGGTGGCCTACATATATAAAGGATATTGAAGATGGTAACTCTCAATTTCTCCTTGCCTTACTCTGGCAAGGGAGATCACTTTATTTTTCTAGCAGTAGAGTCTACTACTTTGGAATTCTGGGATGTGCTGAGGACCAGCTGAGACATACATGCACTTCTGTATTCTTCAACTTGCCATTGGTACACAGTCATTCTTTTAGTCATTGGACAACACTCTATATAAGAGATTTTTCTATATCCACTTCATCCATACATAGAGAGATCCATGCTTTGAGTTCTGTTCATCTGGAAAACCTTTACTAATGCAGATATGTTTTTTCATCTTCCCACTGAGGAAGATGTGCTGGATAACAATAGTGCTCCACTGTGATTGGCATCCATTTCCTGCTTTTCTCCCAGGGTTGTCTGGAGTCTCATATTGAAAGAACAAGATATACCCCATTTCTGGAGAATCATAATGAAAGGTAAAGATAAATCCCATATATCTCCATTTAAGGACCTCTTTTGCCTCCATTTGGAAGACCAGGACTGATTTTTAAAACAGCTATAAAGTACCTGATTCAGGAATAGACCATAAGTCCCAGAAGGTAAGTCATGAGACACCAGCTCTATGAACAGACCATTAAATCCAGAACAAGATCATAACCCCCATCCCTAGAGACCAACCTAGGAGTACCACAAAAAAATGGGAAAACTCTTAACTCAGAATAGATCATCTGCAGTGATCATCTGCAGGCCTATTTCATCATATGGTTAGAAGTCTATGACATGGGCATGCAAACCACTGACAAACTGTGACCCACTAGCACACACTTATGACATGTATGATTACTCTGGAGTGTATCCCTGGTTGCTATAAAAAGTATTTCATACCTTTGTCAGGGGTTATTTCAAAGAATGGTGGACACATGAATGATGATTGTTTCTGCATAATATGCACTCTTTGTTTTTGCATAATAATCCCTCTTTGTTTTTGCATACTATCCGAGTCATGGGTATTCCTTCAGTCATTTCAGACACTTACATTATTTAGAAGATTAATATTAGCTGCAGTTTGCTGGTGACAGTGTGAAATCACAGAAACAAATATATTTTGTATCCTAAAATCTCTCTTTAATTATTAATGTTCTTGGAAACATTCACCCAATGGAACATATGCTTCCCACTGCTCCGAAGTGAATAATGAATAGTAAAAGCTATCCACGCTGATTCAATGAGGTTTAATTGAGGAGGAGGAGGAGGATAAGAAGGAGGAGGAGGTAGAAAAGAAGAAGTGGAGGGGGTTAAAGAAGAAGAAGAAGAAAAAGAAGGAGAGCAAGAAGATGAGAAGGAAGAGGAAAAGAAGGAAAAGAAATAATACAGGAAGATGAGAAGCAGCAGGAGGAAGAGGAGGATGAGGACAAGGAGGGGGTGGATTCCTGCTTAGTGATGGAAGACAAAAAGGTAGGTTATTGGAGGTCAGGCAAAATTGATACTGAAACACAAATCTTGCAGCTCTGGAAACGGTCGCCTCCTGAACTAGAATGCTGAGCCAGGAAACCTTATGCTGATGTGTGCTTTCAGCACAGCCTAACCCTAAGGGAGATGTTACGTCACTCAAGATTCACTGGCCAATCATGGCCTCCAGGAAGACTCCAATCAAGGGAAGAGGAGGGTTCTTCCAGATGCTTTGTTGCCTGCTGCCTTTCAGCTCCATCGATGAACACGCTTAAAAGGTTGGTGTGATGTGCTTTGAACTCTGTTGCTAAGTGCCTCAGGGGAGTGCCAGCCCTGAGCTCCCACGTCTCATTATGGTGAGTATGTGACCATTGCCCCTAACCTGAATTAGCTGTGGACTGAGAAATGGGAGGCAAGATCGTAGCCCTGCCCTGGGATGGGATAGCAGACACCTTGGAGTTTCGTTGTAGTCCTAGGCACTAGATATTATCACAGGGTTCAAATGAAGGACTTCATCATGTGCCCCCGCCAGCGGGGACCCAGTTATTCTTGGGGGTTGAGGGGGACCCATACCTGCGGGAGAATGGGCGAGAAAGAGGAGCGAGACCAAGCAGTGTCCTTGTCAAGGTCTGTTTATTGAGAGGAGTGTACAGCATTTAAAGCCCTGAAGCAGGAATTGAAGCAGGAACTGAAGCTTAGGGCGGGGGGAGGGGGGGGGTACTGAGAAGTGCCTAAGGACATAAGGTGAATCTCTAAACCGCAAGATATTCTTCTTAGACAATGAGGCAACAGTCTTCCGGGAACCTGTTCTTTCTTTGAAAAGGTCAAGCCCTTCTCAGGAATCTGCTCAGGGCAGGACTTTAGCTTTGCCTACTCCAGCAATCTGGTCCCGGTCCCCAACAATTACGGGAGCTACATTTGGAGGAAGGGATTTCGAGTAGAGATATCCTTGGCAGGATGCCAAATCCGGAGGCCTAGTTTCTCGCTATCTTCAAAAACTTGTCCCTTGCCATTTAAGACATGTTTGGGGTGCACCCAGAGCTGAACACCCACAGCTCTCTGTACCCAAATCCCATGGGGAAAAGAGCTGGACTCTCAGAAGTGAGGACAATCCTGAGAGCTCAGAGGAGGCAACTACTTCTGCTCACATTCCGGCCCAAGAGGAACCTGACTAGTGCTCTCTGTGCCCTCTGGGTACAGGAACCTAGGAGCAGTCAGGAGCAGGACCTTTCTGGTCTCTGCCTGAACCCAAAGCTGAGAGCCAGTCACTAGGAGTGCCAACACACATAGGAGCAGAGGTAAGACCAACACTTCTGCTCCAATTAACCTGCCTCATGACCTCAGGACCAACAAATGCAAGAACAGTCTGGGACAAGACACTTCCAGTTTTTGCCTGGACTTGGAGCAAACCCAGTCCCACAGCTCTCTGTACCCAAATCTGGCTGAAAGAAAACATGTCTAAGGCATTCTGACACACAGAATTAAAGGAGGGCCAAGCCACTGCCAGAGACAGCAAGACAAGCTAACACCAGAGACAACCTGATGGTGAGAGGCAAGTGCAGGAACCTAAACAACAGAAACCAAGAATATGTGGCATCATCAGAGCCCAGTTCTCCCACCCAAGCAAATACTGGATATCCGAACACACCAGAAAAGCATGATTTGGATTTTAAGTCACATCTCATGATGACGATAGAGAACTTTAAGAAAGATATAGATAATTCCCTTAAACAAATACAGGACAACACAGATAAACTAATAGAAGCACTTGAAGAGGAAATACAAAAAGCCCTTAAAGAATTACAGGAAAACACAACCAAACAGGTGGAGGAATTGAACAAAACTATCCAGGACTTAAAGATAGAAATAGAAATAGTAAAGAAAGCACAAAGACAACACTGGAGATAGAAAACTTAGGAAAGAGATCAGGAGTCATAGACACAAGCATCACCAACAGAATACAAGAGACAGAACAGAGAATCTCAGTGACAGAAAATACCAGTGAAAACATTGACACAACTGTCAAAGATAATGTAAAATGCAAAAAGCTCCTAACCCAAAACGTCCAGGAAATCCAGGACAGAATGAGAAGATCAAACATAAGAAAAATAAGTATAGAAGAAAGTAAAGATTTCCAGTTTAAAGGGTCAGTAAATATCTTCAACAAAATTATAGAAGAAAACGTCCTTTACCTAAAGGAAGAAATCCCCATAAACATAAAAGAAGCCTACAGAACTCCAAATAGGTTGGACCAGAAAAGAAACTCCTCCCGTCACATAATAGTTAAAACATCAAGTGCACAAAACAAAGAAAGAATATTAAAAGCAGTAAAGGAAAAAAGTCAAGTGACATATAAAGGCAGATCTATAAGAATTACACCAGACTTCTCACCAGAGACTATGAAAGCCAGAAGATCCTGGAAAGATGTCATACAGACCCTAAGAGAACACAAATGCCAGCACAGGTTACTATATCCAGCAAAACTCTCAATTAACATGGATGGAGAAACCAAGATGTCCCCGCCTGCGGGGACCCAGTTATTCAGGGGACCAAAGGGGCACTACCCTTGGGCCTAAATGGGGGGCGAGAGAAGAAGGAGACCAAGCGAGATTCTATTGTCAAGGTCTCGATTATTGAGAGAAATGTACAGCATTTAAAGCTCTGAGTCAGGAATAGAAGCGGGAACTGAAGCTTAGGATGTGGGAGTTTGGGAAGTGCCCAAGGATATAAGGTGAATCACTACACTGCAAGATATCCTCCTATAACAAAGAGGCAACAGTCTTCCGGGGACATGTTCTTTGAAAAGGTCGAACCCTTCTCAGGAATCTGCTCAGGTCGAACCCTTCTCAGGAATCTGCTTAGGGACATACGGTGTTTTGCTCAGGCTGAAATATCCTGTTGTTGCTCCCAGGGTCTTCCTGGGAGAGGCTTTAGTTCAACAATCTCATGTCTGTATGGCAGTCATTTCAAGGTTGAACCTCTGTGGCCATGCAGCCCAGAGTCACGTAGCCACCTTGAGCTATGCAGTCACAAAGCAGCCAGGCCCAAATCCAATATGGCTCACTACACCAAGATATTCCATAACAAAACCAAATTTACACAATATCGTTCTACAAATCCAGCCCTACAAAGATGGAAAACTCCAGCACAAAGAGATTAACTATGCTGTACAAAAAGCAAGAGTGTAATCTCCTTACAATGGAAACAAAAGAGAGACGCACAAACATAATTCCACCACTAACAAAGAAAATAACAGAAAGGAACAATCACTATTCCTTAATAACTCTCAACATCAGTGGACTCAATTCCCCAATAAAAAGACATAGACAAAAAGACTGGATATGTAAAGAGGACCAAGCATTTGGATGCACACAGGAAACACACCTCAGGACAAGAAAAGACACTACCTCAGAGTAAAAGGCTGGAAAACAACTATCTAAGAAAATGTTCTGAAGAAACAAGCTGGAGTTGTCATTCTAATATTGAATAAAATTGACTTTCAACCAAAAGTCATCAAAAAACAAAAGGAAAAACCTTCATCAAAGGAAAAACCCACCAAGATGAACTCTCAATCCTGAATATCTATGCTCCAAATACAAGGGCACCTACATTCATAAGAGAAACCTAACGAAAGCTCAAATCACACATTGAACCTCACACAATAATAGTAGGAGATTTCAACACCCCACTCTCATCAATGGACAGATCATAAAAACAGAAATTAAACAGGGACATAGAGAAACTAACAGAAGTTGTGAACCAAATGGATTTAACAGATATTTATAGAACATTCCATCCTAAAACAAAAGGATATACCTTCTTCTCAGCACCTCATGGTATCTTCTCCAAAACTGACCATATAATCAGTCACAAAACAGGTCTCAACAGATACAGGAAGATAGAAATAATCTCAAACATCCTATCAAATCACCACAGACTAAGACTGGTCTTCAATAGCAAAAATAATGACAGAACACCCACATATACATGGAAGATGAACAACGCTCTACTCAATAACATCTTGGTCAAGGGAGAAATAAAGAAAGAAATTAAAGATTTCTTGGAATTTAATGAAAATAAAGATACAGTATACCCAAACTTATGGGACACAATGAAAGCAGTGCTAAGAAGAAAACTCACAGCTCTGAGTGCCTGCAAAAAGAAACAGAGAGAATATGGCAGCAGCTTGACAGCACACCTAAAAGCTCTAGAACAAAAAGGAATACACCCAAGAGGAGTAGAAGGCAGGAAATAATCAAACTCGTGACTGAAATCAACAAAGTAGAAACAAAAAGGACTATACAAAGAATCAACAAAACCAGGAGGTGGTTCTTTGAGAAAATCAACAAGATAGATAAACCCTTAGCCAGACTAGCTAGAGGACACAGAGAGTGTGTCCAAATTAACAAAATCAGAAATGAAAAGGAGACATAACAGCAGAATCTGAGGAAATTCAAAGAATCATCAAATCCTACTACAAAAGCCTATATTCAACAAAACTGGAAATGGACGATTTTCTAAACAGATACCAGGTACCAAAGTTAAATCAGGAATAAATAAATGAACCATCTAAACAACCCCATAACTCCTAAAGTAATAAAAGCAGTTATTAAAAGTCTCCCAAACAAATAAACACAGAGGGAGAGAGTAGGGTAAAATAACAGTATATCTGTAAAAGTTATAAGAAAATTTAGTATTAACTTCCCCATAATACCTATAAGAAATTTATATACATATGTATTAATTATACACATATACTTATTATTCCTCTATACATATTGTATATGTTATATTTATAAGTATAGCACATTCATGTTCATATATTAAAGAATATGATATATATGTAAAAAAAAAAAAAAGTCTCCCAAACAAAAAGAGCCCAGGACCCGATGGGTTTAGTGCAGAATTCAATCAGACCTTCAGAGATCTCATACCAATACTGTCTAAACTATTCCACAAAATAGAAACAGACAGCACTACCAAATTTCTTCTTTGAAGCCACAATTGCTCTTATACCCAAACCACACAAAGACCCAACAAAGAAAGAGAATGTCAGACCAATTTCCCTCATGAATATCGACACAAAAATACTCAATAAATTTTTTTCAAACTGAATCAAGAACACATCAAAATGTTCATCCATCATGATCAAGTAGGCTTCATCTCAGGAATAAAGGGATGATTTAATATACAGAAATCCATCAATGTAATCCATTATATAAACAAACTCAAAGATAAAATCCACATGATCATTTCATTAGATGATGAGAAAGCATTTGACAAAATGCAACAACTCTTCATGATAAAAATCGTGGAAAGATCAGGAATTCAAGGCCTATACCTAAACATAGTAAAAGCAATATATAGCAAACAAGTAGCTAACATCAAACAAAATGGAGAGAAACTTGAAGCAATCCCACTAAAATCAGGGACTAGACAAGGCTGCCCACTCTCTCCCTACTTGTTCAATATAGTACTCGAAATTCTAACCTAGCAATCAGACAACAAAAGGAGGTCAAAGGGATACAAATTGGAAGGGAAGAAGTCAAAATAACACTATTTGCAAATGATATGATAGTATACCACCAGAGAACTATTTAACCTGATAAACAACTTCAGCAAAGTGTCAGGGTATAAAATTAACTCAAACAAATCAGTAGCCTTCCTCTACACAAAGGATAAACAGGCTGAGAAAGAAATTAGGGAAACGACACCCTTCACAATAGTCCCAAGTAAGATAAAATATCTTGGCATGACTTTAACCAAGCAAGTGAAAGATCTGTACGACAAGAACTTCAAGTCTCTGAAGAAAGAAATTGAGGAAGATCTCAGAAGATGGAAAGATCTCCCATGCTCGTGGATTGGCAGGATTAATACAGTAAAAATGGACATTTTGCCAAAAGCAATCTACAGAGTCAATGCAATCCCCATCAAAATTCCTACTCAATTCTTTATAGAGATGGAAAAAGGAATTTGCAAATTCATTTGGAATAACAAGACATGCAGGATAGCAAAAACTATCCTCAACAATAAAAGAACTTCTGAGGAAATCACCATCCCTGACCTCAAGCAGTATTACAGAGCAATAGTCATAAAAACTGTATGTTATTGGTACAGAGACAGGCAGATAGATCCGTGGAACGGAATTGAAGAGCCAAAAATTAACCCACACACCTATGGTCACTTGATCTTTGACAAAGGAGCTAAAACTATCCAATGGAAGAAAAATAGCATTTTCAACAAATGGTGCTGGTTCAACTGGAGGTCAGCAGGTAGAAGAATGCAGATCGATCCATTCTTATCACCCTGTACAAAGTTAAGTCCAAGTGGATCAAGGACCTCCACATTAAACCAGATACACTCAAACTAATAAAAAAAAGTGGGGAAGAGTCTCAATTACATGGGCATTGGGGAAAATTTCCTGAACAAAGCACCAATGGCTTATGCTATAAGATCAAGAATCAACAAATGGAACCTCATAAAACTGCAAAGCTTCTGTAAAGCAAAGGACGCTGCCCTTATGACAAAATGGCAACCAACAGATTGGGAAAAGATCTTTACCAATCCTACATTCAATACAAGGCTAAGATCCAAAATATACAAAGAACTCAAGAAGTTAGACTCCAGGGAGCCAAATAACGCTATTAAAAAGTGGGGTACAGAGCTAAACAAAAAATTCTCGGGGTTGGGGATTTAGCTCAGTGGTAGAGCGCTTGCCTAGCAAGCACAAGGTCCTGGGTTCGGTCCCCAGCTCCGAAAAATAGAAAAGAAAAAAAAATTCTCAGTTGAGGAATATCAAATGGCCGAGAAGCAGCCAAAGAAATGTTCAACATCCTTAGTCATCAGCAAAATGCAAATCAAAAGAATGCTGAAATTCCACCTCACACCAGTCAGAATGACTAAGAGCAAAAACTCAGGTGACAGCAGATGCTGGTGAGGATGTGGAGAAAGAGGAACACTCCTCCATTGCTGGTAGGACTGCAAACTGGTACAACCATTCTGGAAATCAGTCTGGAGGTTCCTCAGAAAATTGGACATTCCACTACCTCCTTAGATATACTTCTCCTGGGCATATATCCAAAGATGCTCCAACATACAACAAAGACACATGCTCCCCTATGTTTATTGCACCCTTATGTATAATAGCCAGAAGCTGGAAAGAACCCAGATGCCCAACAGAGGAATGGATTCAAAAAATGTGTACATCTACACAATGGATTACTACTCAGCAGTCAAAAACTATGACTTCATGAAATTCATAGGCCAATGGAATGAACTAGAAAGTATCATCCTAAGTGAGGTAACACAATCACAGAAAAACACACATGGTATGCACTCATTGATAAGTGAATATTAGCACAAAAGCTCAAATTACCCAAGATGCAGTCCACAGACCACAGGAAACTCAAGAAGAAGGACGACCAAAATACAGATGCTTCCACTCCTTCTTAAAAGAAGAAACAAAAATATCCATAGGAGGGTATATGGATGCAAAATTTAGAGCAGAGACTGAAGGAATGGCCATTCACAGCCTGCCCCACATGTGGCCCATGTATATATACAGCCACCAAAACTATATAAGATGATGAAGCTAAGAAGTGAATCCTGAAAGGGACCAGATATAGATATCTCCTGAGAGAAACAACCAGAGCATGTCAAATACAGAAGTGAACGCTAACCACTGAACTAAGAATGGGACCCCCTTTGGGGGAATTAGAGGAAAGATAGAAAGAGCTGAAGGGGCTTGTAACCCCATTAGAACAACAATGCCAATCAACCAGAGCTTCCAGGGACTAAACCACTACCAAAAGACTATACGTGGTCTGACCCAGGGCTCCAACTGCATATGTAGCAGAGAATAGCCTTGTTGGGGCACCAGTGGAAGGGAAAGCCCTTGATCCTGCTAACATTGGACCCGCAGTGCAGGGAAATGTCAGGAGGGGCATGGTAAGAGAGGGTGGATATGGGGGAACACCCTTATGGAGGAGGGGAAGGGGATAGAGGGCTTATGAATAGGAAACCGGGAGAAGGAATAACATTTGAAATGCAAATAAAAAAATATATCCAATAAAAAAAAAGCAAAGGCATCCACTTATCGTACTTTATGCAATTCTTTTTAGAAGGCCATCTTGTGGGACAAGCATTCTGCACTCTCTTCCGTACATAGTTCACAGTGTGTTCAGAGCTTTCTTACACACACTCCCACAGAAGTAAGTGGTTGTCTGTGGTTTACTTGTGGAAGTGGCCCACACTCCTTTCTCCCTACCAAAGGACACCCTGGGTTCTGCTTGTTTTAGTTTGTGCAACTGTTTTTCCTCTTGTACCCTTCCACTCTGGATTTCTGAAGCTTGTTCTCTGTGTCTCACTGGGATAAAGCCTATTATTGTTATTACTATAATCATTATTATTATTATCATCATCATTGTCATTGTTAGTAATTCTGTCCTTCAGCTTCCTATTAACAAGCAGTCTTGGCTATGTCATTTCTCTCCAATGCTTTTGTTCTTAAATTCTGGGTCATGACTCATCACATGAGAAATTTCTCAACATTAAGGTCTTCTGGCTGTAACATGACCTAAACAATACAAAACAGTGACGCATGAAAGAACACCACATATTTCTGACACAGTTCACGTATGCTGAATTTCGTTCACTCCTGAACACACTGCGTGCTATTCAAATGGTGCATACAGTGCTAGCAAAGGATGTGTGAATGTTGCAGGAAGGAACAAACCTGTGCGCAGGGTAGAGCTGTTTGTCTCATGAGCATCAAGGCTGTCACTGCATGTGAACATGGTTCTTAGCTTATGAAAGTATGGTTTAATTACAGAAAGCAAAACAACTTCCATCTAGTCCACTACCTCAACAAGGAAGTATTCTGTTAGGGGGTTTCAAATTGGCTGTACTAGAATATTTATTTTTAAATCTTCTGTTTGAGTAGTGGTCTTTAGTTTCATGGGAAAACAAAATAGAAACCAAAAGAACAAAACAAAAACCTTCTTGCTTGATTCATGGCTTGACATTAGGCAGAATGTTGAAGATAGTCTACATCATAAAGCATCAAATATTCAGCCTTTTTTCAAAGTAAATTCTATGATATTTATTGTGCATATGAGTATGTGCTCACATGTGTGTATTAGTCATGCCTCCATCCACGGCATGCGTGTAAAAGTCAAATCAATTTGCGAGAGCTGGTTTTCCCCTTCCACCATGTGGGTCCTGAAATCAACCGCAGATCATCAGGCTTCGCCACAACCATCCTGTCACACTGAGGCACTGCATCAAAAGCCCCAGTTAATTCTAATATGAAAACACACACATCCATCTCATTCATATGCAAATTTGCTTAAATATTTTTAAAATGGTAAATTTATATGCCTACCAACAAGCCTTTTAAAAATAAACTGTTTTTAGATGATTAAAAAAACACACATTCCTTATCTCACAAGTTTTCATCTCCGGCCTCTACCACACCACCCTAGAGCCTGAGCTCAGGGTCTCCCAAAGACAATGCAGGTATCTATGGGCCTAAGGTTTCATTTGGAGCCTCTGTGAAAGGACTCACACCAGTGCTCATGGTAAGAAGACAGAAAACCCAAATTTAAAAAAAAAAATAAGAAATTGTAGATTTTTTTTTTCATATGGAAACCCATCACCTGAAGAAGCATACCCTACAGTAGAATCCCTTGATGTCAGAAATAGCTTCTTCAGTCTTATAGAAATGTTTCTTGCCTAGCCAGGGATTTGGAGCCTCAATGATATCTCAGTGCTATTAAGCACCTATTTAGTTTTAGAGTGTGATGAATATTCCATCTGGCTTACCATAAAAAGAAGTATACTTTGGGGTATATACCTAGTGAGTGATTTATTCACTGCCTGTAATTGGTGGGTGATGGTGGTATGCAGGAAGAAGAGCAGAACATATATGTGAAAATGTATAGGCAGGAAATGCCCAACAGTGGGGTGATAGAATCTGAAGAGACCACCTACCAGAATCTGGTAGACATAGCCCCTAGTTGAGGGATGGGGCCAAAAGCTTTGACCCAGAATTGTTCCTGTCTAAAGGAAATGCCAGGACAAAAATGGAGCCATCCAAAGACAACACCAAATTGGGATCCACTCCATCTGCAGACACCAAATCTCTGACATTATCACTGATTCCATGTTATGCTTACAGACAGGAGCCTGGCATGGCTGTCCTCTGAAAGGCTCTACCAGTACCTGCCTGAGGCAGATATAGATACAGCCAACCATTGGACTGAGCTCCAGGACCCTTATGGAAGAGTTAAGGGAAGGATTGAATGAGCTGAAGAATATTGCAACCCCATAGGAACAACAACAGTATCACCTAACCTGGCCACCCAGAGCTCCCAGAGACAAAGTCACCAACCAAAGAGCATATATGGGCTAGTCTATGGCCCCTGCTACATATTGGCCTTGTCTTGCCTCAATGGGAGAGGATTCATTTGATCCTGTGGAAACATGATGCCCCAGAGAAGGGGTATGCTAGAAGGGTGAGGTGGGAATGGGGGTGGTGGAGGAGCACCCACTTAGGGGCAAAGGGGAGGGGGATGGGGTGGATGCTTGAGAAAGGGGGACTGGGAAGGTAGATAACACTTGAAATGTAAATAAGTAAAATAATTAATCAAAATGGAAGAAAATAACTTCAATAAATGACAATTTAGTGGTAACTGGCAAAATTGATGACCTGCATATTAAATAAAAGTATTGATTCAGTACAAAGAAAGAAAGAAAAAGAGAGAGAGAAAGAAAGTGAGAATGGAAAAAGAGAAAGAAAGAGAGAGAGAGAGAGAGAGAGAGAGAGAGAGAGAGAGAGAAACAAAGAAAGAAATTGTATAGGCAGATGATAGCTCTGAGAGAAGGCTCAGCAACTCCTTATCTCTGTCCAAGCATGCCTGGGATGTTCTGATTCAACAGGACAGGTGTGTTCTTACCACAGGGCTTCTTTTCCTATTGGCTATACCTTTCCCTATTGATAAGATTCTTCACAGAGTTCTTCCCCTCAGGGTCCAGGCTCATGCATCATGGAAATTCTAAGTGGCAGGTGGTATTGTACAGAACCTTGCAGATTAGTGTTCTCTGTCAGTATCCAAACCAATGCTGTTTTTGTATTCTGACCAGTTTCTCCTCCTAACTCACAGGGGATGCAATTCTGTATAGGGTGGAGTTTGGTGGTGGTCTTTTGGAGTTGTAGACTGTATGTCTACATTTGAAAGACAGCAAAATAAAGAGCTTTTACATTCAGGGATGAGAAAGAGATGTGAGGAATAGACTGTAAGCCTAGTCATATATGAGGAGCTACAGGAATGGCATCTGAGTTGAGATACAGTGTGACAAGGCCATCATGTAGACGTTGCTTCATGGTGAGCAAGAGATCACAGATTTTGTTATTTTATCCTGCTCAGTGATGCTACTTTCTCATTCACTGGAGTGTGGGAGCTCATGAGTGTTGTTGTAAAATTTAGCTGGTGTACCTATATTCACAGAGTTGTGACAAATGGATTTTAACCATGTAGAAGGGTGGTTAAAATTTCAAGAGCCTCACCATTCTCTTATGATCTATTAGCTCTGGCTCCTCCATTGGGCTGGTACTAGAGAAGGCTGACAGGATGGTAACCTCAGAGATAACATGGCACATAGAGTTAGTCACGTACTCAATGCTTCCAGGTTCTTCACATTGCCTGAGAAAACATTCAAGGAGGAGTCAATGAGATTTGAGGATGGAAAGTCACCAGGGCACCAATGTTTAAAAAGACATAAAACTGTGAAGAGGGAGGATGTGTTGGGGTCCTAAAAAGAACTGGACTAGGGGAATGTGGACTGAATAATTAAAAAATTTTATACATGTATATGTATAAAATTCTCAGAGAATAAATAAAAATATAACTAAAATAAAATTATTCCATGAAATATACAGGGGAAGAATGTGTTCAAATATTCTATAAAGGAATATGACAGTATCATAAAAATAATGAAACCAACCAAACACACACACACACACACACACACACACACACACACACACACACAACACAAATTGTAGACCAACATCTCTGATGAAGATACACAAAATTTCTCAGTAAAATAATTACAAAATGAATTCAAGAACATATCAAGATGAACATTAATTATGATTAAGTTGACTTTGTTCCAGTGATGCAGGAATTGTTAAAAAGTACACACATAAATAAATAAATAGATATAGTTAGCAACACAAATGTGTTCAAAGACTAGAATTGACATAGAAAATGCCTTTGACAAAATCCATAAGTGTGTTCAAAGACTGGAATGGCATTCTCATCTCAATTGACATAGAATACGACTTTGACAAAACCCAACATTCCTTTGTGATAAAGACCCAAAGAGAATAGAATGATGAGAATACATTTAAATATATAAACCTAGATATACAGAAAAACTGGTATCATCCCTGTTACAAATATTTCCACTGTCTTCACTCCTATTCAGTATGGTGCTTGAAGTCTTACCCAACATATATGATGAGAGATTGACAAAAAGGAACGGATACAAAAGAAAAACCAAGGATCAACATTTCTGTATTTGCAGAATATCTTCACCAGAAAACTCCTGGATGACAAATATCTGCAGGAAGCAAAATGAACAAACTCAGATCAGTAACCTGCCTTTATAATAATGGAAGCAAATTGAGAAAGAGATCAAAGAGGCTTTAATCCTGCAATTCAGAGTGA
Source organism: Rattus rattus (assembly GCF_011064425.1). Classification (NCBI taxonomy): domain Eukaryota; kingdom Metazoa; phylum Chordata; class Mammalia; order Rodentia; family Muridae; genus Rattus; species Rattus rattus. The sequence goes on from NC_046167.1 coordinate 77,257,938, forward strand.
GTTCAGAAACAAACAAACATAATAAAACAGCGTAAGCAATAAGGAAAGGAAATCTCTGAGATACTGAAGAAACTGAATGAAGACTATGAGAGATGCAAAGACTCCCCATGCTCACGGATTGCTAAGATTAACTCTGTGAAAATCACCACCTGTTACAGTTTTACTGCTGTGAACAGACACCATAACAAAGCCAAGTCTTATAAAGGACAACATTTGGATCCCAGCCCACAGTTCCCTGCTCCCAAACCCCTTGGGAGAGAGAGCTCACTGCCTGGACAGGGTACTCCTGAGACTCCAGAGTGGGAGAGACCACCAATACTGCCCACCCCTGCCCACATCCCTGGCCCAAGAGGAAACTGTATAGGGTCTCTGGGAACCAGAAGATAGGAGCACGCAAGCGGCAGGTCCCCTGCGGTCCAGACACCACTTGTATCTGAAGGGACCCGATCAAAAGTTCCCTGCACCCAAATCCCATGGAGGGAGCGCTAAGCCTTCAGAGGGGCAGACATGCCTGGGAAGCCAGAGGAGACTACACTCTGCCCACATTTCTGACTCCAGAGGAAAACAACTAACGCCATCTGGGACCCTGGTGCACAGGGGCCAAGGAAAAAGGCGGTGCAGGCCCTCCTGGTTGCAGCCCTCATGGAGAGCTCAAAAGAAGCCCCCCAGGAGCCACTTCAGCTGCAGGACCACAGATAAGACCAAATTTTCTGCTCCAAGCGACCTGCCGGTGGAATCAGGACACAGGCCCACAGGAACAGTGAAGACCAGTAGACAAGAAGACTACACAACGAAAAGGAGAAAACTCTGTTGCCATAACTGGCTGAAAGAAAACAGGAAAACAGATCTACAGCACTCCTGACACACAGGCCTATAGGAAGGTCTAGCCACTGTCAGAAATAGCAGAACAAGGTAACACCAGAGACAACCTGATGGCTAGAGGCAAGTACAGGAACCCAAGCAACAGAAACCAAGACTACATGGCATCATCAGAGCCCAATTCTCCCACTAAAGCAAACACTGAATATCCAAACACACCAGAAATGCAAGATCTAGATTTAAAATCACATTTGATCATGATGATAGAGGACTTCAAGAAAGACATAAAGAACTCCCTTAGAGAAACGGAGGGAAACATAAATAAACAAGTAGAAGCCTATAGAGAGGAATCACAAAAATCCCTGAAAGAATTCCAGGAAACCACAATCAAACAGTTGAAGGAGATAAAATGGAAATAGAAGCAATCAAGAAAGAACACATGTAAACAACCCTGGATATAGAAAACCAAGGAAGAGACAAGGAGCTGTAGATACAAGCATCACCAACAGAATACAAGAGATAAAAGAAAGAATCTCAGGAGCAGAAGATTCCATAGAAATCTTCGACACAACTGTCAAAGATAAGGTAAAACAGAAAAAGCTACTGGTCCAAAACATACAGGAAATCCAGGACGCAATGAGAAGATCAAACCTAAGGATAATGGGTATAGAAGAGAGTGAAGACTCCCCGCTCAAAGAACCAGTAAATATCTTCGACAAAATCATAGAAGAAAACTTCCTAACCTAAAAAAAGAGATACCCATAAACATACAAGAAGCCTGCAGAACTCTAAATAGATTGAACCAGAAAAGAAACTCCTCCCGTCACATAATAGTCAAAACACCAAATGCACAAAACAAAGAAAGAATATTAAGAGCAGTAAGGGAAAATGGTCAAGTAACATATAAAGACAGACCTAACAGAATCACACTGGACTTCTCACCAGAGACTATGAAAGCCAGAAGATCCTGGACAGATGTCATACAGACCCTAAGAAAACACAAATGCCAGCCCAGGTTACTGTATCCAGCAAAACTCTCAATTAACATAGATGGAGAAACCAAGATATTCCATGACAAAACCAAATTTACACAATTTCTTTCTACAAATCCAGTGCTACAAAGGATAATAAATGGTAAAGCTCAACATAAGGAGGAAAGCTACACCCTAGAAAAAGCAAGAAACTAATCGTCTTGGCAACAAAACAAAGAGAAGAAAAGCACACAAACAATCTCACAACCAAATACGAATATAACAGGAAGCAACAAACACTATTCTTTAATATCTTTCAACATCAATGGTCTCAACTCCCCAATAAAAAGACAAAGATTAAAAAACTGGATACACAATGAGGACCCTGCATTCTGCTGCCTACAGGAAACACACCTCAGAGACAAAGACAGACACTACCTCAGAGTGAAAGGCTGGAAAACAACTTTCCAAGCAAATGTTGTAAAGAAGCAACCTGGAGTAGCCATTCTAATATCGAATAAAATCAATTTTCAACTGAAAGTTATCAAAAAGCATAAGGAAGGACACTTCATATTCATCAAAGGAAAAATCCACCAAGATGAACTCTCAATCCTAAATATCTATGGTCCAAATACAAAAGAAACTACATACATAAAAGAAACTTTACTAAAGCTCAAAACACACATTGCACCTCACACAATAATAGTAGGAGATTTCAACACCCCACTCTCATCAATGGACAGATCATGGAAACAGAAATTAAACAGAGACGTAGACAGACTAAGAGAAGTCATGAACCAAGTGAACTTAACAGATATTTGTAGAACATTCTATCCTAAAACAAAGGGATATACCTTCTTCTCACAACCTCATGATACTTTCTCCAAAATTGATCATATAATTGGTCATAAAACAGACCTCAACAGAAACAGAAAGATAGAAATAATCCCATGCATCCTATCAGACCACCATGGGCTAAAGCTGGTCTTCAACAACAATAAAGGAAGAATGCCCACATATACATGGAAGTTGAACAATGCTCTACTCAATGATAACCTGGTCAAGGAAGAAATAAAGAAAGAAATTAAAGACTTCTTAGAATTTAATGAAAATGAAGGTACAATATACCCAAACTTATGAGACACAATGAATGCCGTGCTAAGAGGAAAACTCATAGCTCTCTATGAGTACCTGCAGAAAGAAACAAGAGAGAGCATATATTAGCAGCTTGACAGCACACCTAAAAGACATAAAACAAAAGGAAGCAAATGCACCCAGGAAAAGTAGAAGGCAGGAAATAATCAAACTCAGAGCTGAAATCAACCAAGTAGAAACAAAAAGGACTATACAAAGAATCAACAGAACCAAAAGTTGGTTCTTTGAGTAAATCAACAAAATAGATAAACCCTTAGCCAGACTAATGAGAGGACACAGAGAGTGTGTCCAAATTAACAAAATCAGAAATGAAAAGGGAGACATAACTACAGAATCAGAGGAAATTCAATAATCATCAGATCTTGCTATAAAAGCCTATATTCAACAAAACTTGAAAATCTGCAGGAAATAGACAATTTCCTAGACAGATACCAGGTACCGAAGTTAAATCAGGAACAGATAAACCAGTTAAACAACCCCATAACTCCTAAGGAAATAGAAGCAGTCATTAAAGGTCTCCCAACCAAAAAGAGCCCAGGTCCAGATGGGTTTAGTGCAGAATTCTATCAGACCTTCATAGAAAACCTCATACCAATATTATCCAAACTATTCCACAAAATTGAAACAGATGGAGCGCTACCGAATTCCTTCTATGAAACCACAATTACTCTTATACCTAAACCACACAAAGACCCAACAAAGAAAGAGAACTTCAGACCAATTTCCCTTATGAATATCGACGCAAAAATCCTCAATAAAATTCTGGCAAACCGAATCCAAGAGCACATCAAAACAATCATCCACTATGATCAAGTAGGCTTCATTCCAGGCAAGCAGGGATGGTTTAATATACGGAAAACCATCAACGTGATCCAATATAAACAAACTGAAAGATAAAACCACATGATCACTCCATTAGATGCTGAGAAAGCATTTGACAAAATTCAACACCCTTTCATGATAAAAGTCCTGGAAAGAATAGGAATTCAAGGCCCATACCTAAACATAGTAAAAGCCATATACAGCAAACCAGTAGCTAACATTAACCTAAATGGAGAGAAACTTGAAGCAATCCCACTAAAATCAGGGACTAGAAAAGGCTGCCCACTCTCTCCCTACTTATTCAGTATAGTTCTTGAAGTTCTAGCCAGAGCAATCAGACAACAAAAGGAGATCAAAGAGATACAGACTGGAAAAGAAGAGCTCAAAATAATCACTATTTGCAGATGATATGATAGTATATTTAAATGATGCCTAATGTTCCAACAGAGAACTACTAAGGCTGATAAACCCCTTCAGCATAGTGGCTGGGTATAAAATTAACTCAAATAAATCAGTAGCCTTCTTCTACGCAAAAGAGAAAAGGCCGAGAAAGAAATTAGGGAAACAACACCCTTCATAATAGTCTCAAATTATATAAAGTACCTCAGTGTGACTTTAACCAAGCAAGTGAAAGATCTGTATGATAAGAACTTCAAGCCTCTGAAGAAAGAAATTGAAGAAGATCTCAGAAGATGGAAAGATCTTCCATGCTCATGGTTTGGCAGGATTAATATAGTAAAAATGGCCATTTTACCAAAAGCGATCTACAGATTCAATGCAATCCCCATCAAAATACCAATTCAATTCTTCAAAGAGTTAGACAAAACAATTTGCAAATTCATCTGGAATAACAAAAAACTCAGGATAGCTAAAACTATCCTCAACAATAAAAGGACTTCAGGGGGAATCACTATCCCTGAACTCAAGCAGTATTACAGAGCAATAGTCATAAAAAAACTGCATGGCATTGGTACAGAGACAGCCAGATAGACCAGTGGAATAGAATTGAAGACACAGAAATGAACCCACACACCTATGGTCACTTGATTTTTGACAAAGGAGCCAAAACCATCCAATAGAAAAATGATAGCATTTTCAGCAAATGCTGCTGGTTCAACTGGAGGTCAGCATGTAGAAGAATGCAGATCGATTCATGCTTATCACCCTGTACAAAGCTTAAGTCCAAGTGGATCAAGAACCTCCACATCAAACCAGATTCAGTCAAACTACTAGAAGAAAAAGTGGGGGAGCATCTCGAACACATGGGCACTGGAGAAAATTTCCTGAAAAAAAAACACCAATGGCTTATGCTCTATGATCAAGAATCGACAAATGGGATCTCATAAAACTGCAAAGCTTCTGTAAGGCAAAGGACACTGTTGTTAGGACAAAATGGCAACCAACAGATTGGGAAAAGATCTTTACCAATCCTACAACAGATAGAGGCCTTATATCCAAAATATACAAAGAACTCAAGAAGTTAGACCGCAGGGAGACAAATAACCCTATTAAAAAATGGGGTTCAGAGCTAAACAAAGATTTCACAGCTGAGGAATGCTGAATGGCTGAGAAACACCTAAAGAAATGTTCAACATCTTTAGTCATAAGGGAAGTGCAAATCAAAACAACCCTGTGATTTCACCTCACACCAGTGAGAATGGCTAAGATCAAAAACTCAGGTGACAGCAAATGCTGGCAAGGATGTGGAGAAAGAGGAACACTCCTCCATTGTTGGTGAGATTGCAGACTGGTACAACCATTCTGGAAATCAGTCTGGAGGTTCCTCAGAACATTGGACATTGAACTACCTGAGGATCCAGCTATACCTCTCTTGGGCATATTCCCAAAAGATGCCCCAACGTATAAAAAAGACATGTGCTCCACTATGTTCATAGCAGCCTTATTTATAATAGCCAGAAGCTGGAAAGAACCCAGATGCCCTTCAACAGAGGAATGGATACAGAAAATGTGGTACATTTACACAATGGAATATTACTTAGCTATCACAATGACTTTATGAAATTCATAGGCAAATGGATGGAACTGGAAAATATCATCCTAAGTGAGCTAACCCAATCACAGAAAAGCACACATGGTATGCACTCATTGATAAGTGGCTATTAGCCCAAATGATTGAATTACCCTAGATGCCTAGAACAAATGAAACTAAAGATGGATGATCAAAATAAGAATGCTTCACTCCTTCTTTAAAAGGGGAACAAGAATACCCTTGGCAGGGAAGAGAGAGCAAAGATTAAAACAGAGACTGAAGGAACACCCATTCAGAGCCTGCCCATGTGGCCCATACATATACAGCCACCCAATTAGACAAGATGGATGAAGCAAAAAGTGCAGACCAACAGGAGCAGGATGTGATCGCTCCTGAGAGACACAACAGAATACAGCAAATATAAGGCCCGAATGCCACAGCAAACCACTGAATTGAGAATAGGACCCCCGTTGAAGGAATCAGAGAAAGAACTGGAAAAGCTTGAAGGGGCTCGAGACCCCATATGTACAACAATGCCAAGCAACCAGAGCTTCCAAGGACTAAGCCACTACCTAAAGACTATACATGGACTGACCCTGGACTCTGACCTCATAGGTAACAATGAATATCCTAGTAAGAGCACCAGTGGAAGGGAAGCCCTGGGTCCTGCTAAGACTGAACCCCCATGAACTAGACTGTTGGGGGAGGGCGGCAATGGGGGGGGGGGGGAGGAACACCCATAAGGAAGGGGAGGGGGAGGAGATGTTTGCCCGGAAGCAGGAAAGGGAATAACACTCAAAATGTATATAAGAAATACTCAAGTTAATAAAAAAAGGGGGGGGGGACAAGAATACCCTTGGCAGGGAATAGGGTGGCAAACTTTAGAACAGAGGCAGAAGGAACACCCATTCAGAGCCTGCCCCACATGTGGCCATACATATACAGCCACCAAACTAGGTAAGATGGATGAAGCAAAGAAGTTCAGGCCGACAGGAGCCGGATGTAGATCTCTCCTGAGAGACACAACCAAAATACAGCAAATACATAGGCGAATGCCATCATTAAACCACTGAACTTAGACCGGGACACCCGTTGAAGGAATCAGAGAAAGGACTGAAAGAGCTTGAAGGAGCTTGAGACCCCATATGAACAATAATGCCAACCAACCAGAGCTTCCAGGGACTAAGCCACTACCCAAAGACTATACATGGACTGACCCTGGGCTCCAACCTCACAGGTAGCAATGAATAGCCTAGTAAGACCACCAGTGGAAGGGGAAGCCCTTGGTCCTGCCAAGACTGATCCCCCAGTGAACTAGACTGTCGGGGGGAGGGTTGTAATGAGGGGAGGATGGGGAGAGGAACACCCATAGAGAAGGGGAGGGGGAAGGTTTAGGGGGGCCTTGGCCCAGAAACTGGGAAAGAGAATAACAATCGAAATGTAAATAAGAAATACTCAAGTTGATAAAGATGAAAAAAACAAAACAAAACAAAACAAAAAGGACAACATTTAATTGGGGCTGGCTCACAGGTTCAGAGGTTCAATCCATTATCATCAAGGCAGGAACATGTATGGCAGTGTCCAGGCAGGCCTGGTGCAGGAGTTGCTGAGGGTTCTACATCTTCATCTGAAGGCTGTTATCAGAATACTGGCTTCCAGGCAGCCAGGAGGAGGATCTTAAAGCCCATGCCCACAGGCATGCCACACCTACTCCAACAGGGCTACACCTTCTTATAGTGCCACTCTCTGGGAATACATACATACATACATACATACATACATACATACATACATACATACACACACATATATACATATGCAGCTGAGTCATTTTCTGTTTTTAGTGTGTGTATGGTTTCAAGGCTGATCACTTTGCATTGAACAAACTATAAGAGGACTCATTCCTAGGATGGGTTAATTCTCATTCTCCAAGCAGTCATTAGTTGCCTGTAGATCTTCATCTATAATGAGACTCTGTGAAAATTTTCCCTTCTACATTAACAATTCCATTGGTATTGCTATTTTTCCACTCTTGCTCATCCAGCAATCTCTAGGGGAGACTGGTTCACAATAGACCTCCTTGTAGTCTGGACGTTTTAAACTTTCTGTCTTCTCTTCTGTAGGGTTGCCTGGATTATAGGTGCAGAAGCATTGATGCAGATGTATCTTTTGGGGCTGGGCTTACAACAGTCTATTGATCTCTGCCTTGTGTCCAGTTATAGTTGTCTGTGATAGTCACCATTTGCTGGAAAGAGAGACTTCTTTGGTGAGGTTGATAGCTGCACTTATCTGTGGGTATAAGGGTAAGATTTGAAATATAGTGAGGAATTATGTTGGTCTTTGGTTGTGAGCCTAGCCTTTAATGGTTGTTTTCTAAGGACCATGACCATACCAGCCCCAAGAAGCTGACTAGACTTCCAGTATCAGGCATGATTCCTCTTCTTTTGAGTGGTTCTAAATACAATTGAACACCTTTTTGGTCACTGCCATGTGAATGTAAAAAAAATCCATGACATGATACATCAAACTTCATGGATAAGAATTATACTTGTGTGTGTATGTTTGAAACAGAAGCACAAAGTGTCCAAGAGCTTTATAAACCGTGTCATTTATTTTCATATAGCCTATATATAATTTAATTCATTATTTACAGTAGCTGTAAAAAGGAAAAGATACATTAAAGCACATACATTTAAGCATCATATCTTCATACAATCAAGATTTGGACAAATGTGACATTAAAATAATAACACCTTGAAGTTTTAACGATAATAGCTTTGAAAGTAAAACAACTCCCAAAAAAAATGAAAGTCACAGTAAAAAAAAATCACATGAGCTTTATTTTCTAGTTTGTAATTTACTGTTTTTCCCTTATTGAAAGTAGATTCTTTCCTCATACAATACATCCTGATGATAGTTTCCTCTCCCTCTACTTCTCCAAGTTTCCCATTGTCCTCATCTCCCCTGCAGATATACTCTATTTCAACAGGGTTTTAAGAGATAGCAGCAAAACACAATTAAAATAAAATAAACAAAGGTCATCACATTGAGGCTGACAAGGCAACTCAACAGAAGGAGAGGAGCCCCAAGAGCAGGCATAAGAATCAGAGACTCACTCATTCATACACTGAGAAGTCCCATAGAAATAGTAAACTAAGAGCTACAACAAGTGCTCGTAAGACCTAGTGCATGCCCATGTGGGCCCTGTACTTACCATGTCAGTGTCTATGAAGTCATACGAGCCTTGCTTAGTTCATTCAGAGTGACTTGTTCTCCTGGTCTATCTATTTTTCCTCGATCGTGCACTCTTTTTACCTTTTCATCTTTGGGGTTCCCAGAGCTCTGAGTGGGGAGGATTTGATAGAGACATCCCATTTAGACCTGGGTTTTCTTTCCGAGGATTCTCTGAGTGTGATATCTAGTCATGGAACTGCATCAATTCCTAGCTGACGCAATAGGAAGCTTCCCTGGTGATGACTGAATAATGTACTGGTCTATGAGGATAACAGACTATCATTAGGGGTCATTTTATTGATAGATTTTTTTAGTCCAGTAATTTTTGGTTTTACTCTAGGTCTCTGAGCTATCTAACCTCTTGTTCTTGGTCTTCCAAGCAGTGTTGGATATGGGTTTCATAACATGGAGTGGGACATTGGTTGGTTACTCCCTCAAATTCCGTGCCACCATCACCCTAGCATATTTTGCAAGCAGAACAGATGGTAGGGAGGTCTTTCTGTATCTTTTTGGTAGCCTGCAGAATACCTTCCATCAACAAAAATACTAGAAAGTGGAAGTGAAGGCACCATGTAGACATCAGTTTGACTTCTCCATGTTCAAAAAGTTATGTGGGTGTTACCCTCAGCAATGGGACCCTGCTGTCAGTTTGTGGAGAGTAAATCACTGTGTTGGCAACACCCTGAACTATTTATGGATTTCAATGGGACACAGTTAGCCAACATCTCAACTGAATGCAGCCCAGTTCCAGTACTAGAATCCCAATTTGGTGACTAGATTTGGCCTGTTGGGACTTCATATTTTCCAGTATTAGAATACCTCAATATCACCTTCATTTATTTTAGGAAATTATAGAATGAACCTGTAACTTGAGGTGATTATGGCTTTTAATACCCTGAGGATGGGCCTTGTGAATCTTGTAAGTTTCAGAAGTTTTCTGAACCTACTAAATATCTCTCATTCACCAAGTTTTGGAGGAAGTTCCAGGGATGCAGTTCTTTAGGTTACCACCTCAGATGCTGTGGGACTTTTAGATGATATGGCTACTTAGAGTTACTCATTCTCTGACAAATAGCCCTTCATCCAAGCTTAAGAAATCAATCCAAATAAACTCAATAATTTGATATGCTTAGCTTATTTGTAATCATTTCTTTGATCTGTCACTAGTGCTCTATCAAGTACAATAGGCTCTTGTCCTCCTGTCCACAGAAAAAGCACAGAGCATTGGTCCTGCTGGCCTCAGAAATATGTTGAGTTTTAGTGTCTTCACTGTCAACCTTCCATCTAACAATATCATTTCCTTTTCAAACTCAATTCTTGGATCATGAGGAGCCAGAGGTAGACTACAACTCTTCAAGATGTAGGAATTGAGGATTCAGGGTCACCTAGAACATGGTCTTTTTTATTAAAGTGCCTGGTTCTCTAGTGACTTACAGGCAAAAGAAGTGTAGTAAACTACTGTTTAAGAGAAATTAGGTCATAATTTCTTATTAAAATATATATATGAATTTAATAATTACTTATTTAAAATATCTATGCAAACTATATTCAAGAGTAGGCTGTATTGCTACAGAAGTCATTTGTATGGAGTCCTACAGCAAGAGGAGAGGGTGCTTGATGTCACGTACAGATGGTTGTGTAAATTTTATTGCAGGGAGTAGACTAAACAGACCTACAGGAATCTTGCTGTTGGCCATGTGAGGAGACATAACCTAAGGCATAGGTGGAAAAAAAGTCTCTTGATCACATAGTGAGGATTAGCAGATGCTAAGAACAGAGGTTTGTGCTAAACTGACTTAATAGAATTATTGGCTGGAACAGGATGATACAAATACTTACACAGACAAGCTTCAAACTAGATTTAGAGACCTTAATTAAGATGATATAAGTATAATTTAACAGATTTTGTATAAGCATGTATTCCAATGACTTACAACAGTAGTATCTTACTCTCTCTAGCTTAAGCATTCATCATTATTTTTTCTTGCATTACAAATTCTTTGGATCAAATTTAGACTTTGTACATATTTGATAGAGTAGGGAAGATGGACATTATATCTTTTTTCTTCTACTTACATGCAGAGCAATCAAATTTTCATGAAATAGTATACAGAAAAATTTGCGTATTAAATGTTCATGAAATAGTATATAGGAAAAAATGGTGTTTCTGTGTACATCTGTTACTATTCTGTTGATGTGATAAAACACCATGACCAAGACCACTTGTAGAAGGAAGGGTTTATCTTGGCATATGATTCCAATGGATTAAGGTTCATAATAAGGGAAATATCATGGCAGACGGTGGCAGACATGACTGCTGGAGCAGGGGCTGAGAATGAGCAGAGAGCACACTAGAAATGAGTACATGGCTTTTGAATGCTCAAAGTCAACATTTAGTGATATATTTCCTCCATATGTGCATTATACACATACACATATACATAATGTGTGTGTGTGTTTGTGTGTGTGCATGCATGTATTTTGAATTTGGGGAAAGGCATGTGTGTGGAGGTTAAAGGACAGCACACAGGAGTGGGTAGTTTTCTTCCACCATTGAGTCACTTAACTTCAGGCCACTAGCCTTTGTGGAAAATGCATATACCTTGCAAGGTTTATCTTGCAAGCTCACTGTTTACATGTTTTAATGGGCTTCTAATGGACTACTTCCAATGAGCCCCTTACATACAATTTGTAAAATAGGAACTTTCATTCAATGCATGTGTCACAGAATGAGTAACAGGTCACACAGAACTTCTGGGCGGTACTCAAAGAAGTCTCAATTAGAACAATCTGTAAATTATGATATGTATGAAATATGTAAAATATGATTAAGTTCTGAGAGAATTCAAACATTGTGGAAGTGGCCAGGTAGTTGTTTTTCCTGAAAAGGATTTCTACAACGAATGTAAGGTGTGTGTGTGTGTGTGTGTGTGTGTGTGTGTGTGTGTGTATGCGCACGCGTGTGTGTGTATGTGTGTGTGTTATGCTATTGAGAAAAATCACAATGATTTGAAACATTTCTGAGCCTTTTTTAAATAGAAAATAGATTCTATTCTTATACAATAGATCCCAACCACAGTTATCCTTCTCCTCATTCCTCCCAGCTTTTCTCCCCTTCCCTCTATCCCAGAACCATTTCTCCTCCATTTCCCTTCAGAAAAGATCAGGCCTCCAACAGATAGCAACCAGACAGGACAAAGCACAGCAACACAAGCCAGAAGTCTTCATATCAAGGATGAACAAAAAAAACCAATAGGAGGAAAAATGTCCCCAAAGCAGTCAAATGAGTCAGAGATACACTTGCTCCCACTCTTCACAGTTTTTAACGCCGAGCTAACAGCCATAACTTATACACAGAAGGCCCCAAGCTCTGGTTGCTGCTTCAGTATCTGAGAGCCCTACTTAGTTGATTTGATGGGTCATGTTCTCCTGTTTGCAAATCTTGGATTGTAGTAGTTAGTGGTGATGGTTGCATACCTGTGTTTTCTTCTATCTGGAACACTCTTACAGTCTCCTTGTTTTACATTTTAACATTGATGGTTAAGAAGTGTCCGAACTTAAACCTCAAGATGAACATGGAATTTCCATAAGGCAAAACCCAGAAATAGCAACTGAAGAAATTTCCATTTTTCTCATTTTCCCTTATCTACTTATCAGCAAAGCCTTTTAGTAAATGATTCATATATTACAAATCAATCACTAAAGGCTTAAGAAGATAAACTATCTCTGAACCAGGACAATAGGAGGAAGAATCAGCAGTGGAAGTGTCTTAGGAGTCCTTCATCAAGCCCTTTCATTTCCTGTCGTCTGCAAGGATTTGCCCTTGACTATCTATTCTTTGTTTCAAGACAGAATTACCCTAATTATTCTCCTTATTTATTACTATGATTATTCTTTATTCCTTTCCAGTCTTCATCCCCTACCTGGTCTGCCCCTGACCATTTCCCATCCCATTCCTCCCAACCACCAGTTTCCAAGAGGATGTCCCCACTACTCTACCACTGCCTCACCAGACCTCCCTCTGGGGCCTCAAGTCTCTCCAGGGTTGGTACATCCTCTCCTGCTGAGGCCAGACCAGGCAGTCCTCTGCTGTATATGTGTCCAACCCAAATACTGGGGAAGTATCCTAGGGTCTGTATTTCCACCAAGAGACATTAGACTTGAAGATGCCAACTCATACTGCTACAGGGTGTTTCTTATTCCAAGTCAAAACCATAGTTGGAATGAAAAACCACCCAAAATTACCTGGAACCACTTTTTCTTAAACAGCCCACAAAGCAAGCATCAGGGTACTGTATAAAGCAAGGACCTCAAAGTTCATTTCCAACCTTTCTCTAAAATGGACTCTTGCAAATCAACCTCATAGTTCACTGCAACAACTCACATGTCACCCTTCGATTTCATAAATGCCTGGAATCCTAGAGCCTGGGGCCCAACGGTGTCATCAACACAACCAATCATAAAGACATTAGGACTTATGGGTGGTGCTTAGTAGCCAGAAATTAGGGATTTAAAGACTGAATGGTGTGCAGCTCAGCTAGATTCTGGATCTCCAGAGACCTCTGAAGAGCTGAATCACTGGAGTGCACAACACAACATTAAACATCTCAGGTAAGGCCCTGGCTCCACCAAAGCAGATTGGAAACCAGAGGAGTGCCCTGGAGAAACTCCCTGGAGAATAAGGCAGAATGAGAAAATTCTCACCATCAGGATCCTTGGTGTAGAGAAGCACAGAAGAATGAATGGAAGATCCAGAGCCAATCAGGCCACTCAGGCATGCAACTAGATCCCTGTGAGTGCAAGTCTAAGCCTTGTCACAGGGAGTGCCAGTTGGTCCCCTGAACAATGGCAGCCACACCCAGTACTTCCCAGTTAGAATCACTTTTTCCATATCAACACAATTTAAATCCTCTGTGCAGAAGGAATATCAGGCAGCATGCTCCCGACTTGGCGTCTTTTGGAGGAGAGAAACAGAAGACCCAGAAAGTCTTGAGCTAAGAATCCTGGGAGTGGTCTCCTTGTTACCTGACTACATGACCTTGTGAACCCCTTGCTCTCTGTGACAGTGAGTGGAAACTCAAGAATCACAGTGACAGTGGTGGGTCAGAGGGATCAGCAGATGCTGTCATTCCTAGGTTCTCCAAGAAGGGCAGACTAGACTGTTACCACTCAAAAGGGGAGGGTCCAAGACATAGGGTAGTTTCTGCTGTGTAATTGGCAGGAAGAGGCTGTTCAATGTCCTTCAGATCTTGAAGTTTCATTAGTCCATACAAGCCTAGGCCAGCTCTGCCTTAAATCCTCAGTTACAGCATCAGCTTTTAGAATCATGAAGTATATGAACATCTGAAAACAGAAGCCCACACTACTTAACTATTTCCATCCCTAGAGCCATGAGCAGCTACTGACAAATCCCTCAATATATTTTCTTCAAGTAAACCATATCCTTATCATGTTCCACATTGTTTAGATAAACACTTGGACTAGTTCAAACAGTCTTGATCCACCATTGGATACCTTAATTTTGCAGTTAAAAAAAAATAGTAGCTTTGAAATATTTAGACAGAGATTTCTCCCTTTTTCCTCTAGGTACTTGAAGATATGACTCCTACAGTCTTTCTAGCCATCCTGTGCCTGGGAGTGGCCTCAGCTGCCATACTCCCTGATACCACTTTGTATGCTGAATTGCAAGAGCAGAAGGTAAACTCTGAGGAAGTTGACAGGCTGGTTGCTCACATGGGAACTGTCCAAAGGGATCTCAAAAGAGAATAGTGCTTGCTCTTAGGAGTATATAGGCATAAAAGAGGTCTTAGGGGTCAACCAAGGAGTTTCTTAAAGTTGTGTACTATGAACACAAGGTGGCTGATATTTCTAAAATGCAGAGTGCAGAGAATAGCTAGCTATTGTGTGCTGATAGTCCCTCCCCATGCAAATATACTAGGTCAGCTTGAGTGTAATCTGAAGGAAATACTGCCACTTATGTTCACTTCTAGGGTAAAGAAGGATTCAGAAAAGCAGTGTGGGATGAGTTTATGAAGACTGTCAAACTGTACAATAGCAAAAATGACCAGGAGGAGGAGGAGCTCGACATAGAAATGAGTGCCCTCAGTGAGCTGGTAAGTGTGACTTGGGCAGCTTAACTCTCATTTCTTCACCTCAGATCTTCACAGTTAGTCTGTTGTTTTTCAACATCT
This sequence comes from Rattus rattus, assembly GCF_011064425.1. Taxonomy (NCBI): domain Eukaryota; kingdom Metazoa; phylum Chordata; class Mammalia; order Rodentia; family Muridae; genus Rattus; species Rattus rattus. The sequence continues at coordinate 77,273,120 of NC_046167.1, forward strand.
CATTTGCTTTTCCCATGAAGACTGATGAAGATTTCATGACAATAATGACTAGCATTTCACACTCAATGTTTGGAGAGGATGAAAACCAAGCACAGTCACTTGGCGATGTCCCCGAATTTGAGGATTTGGTGGAGAGCGGAGATGAGATTCCTATACAGGAACAGGTATGACAGTGTCCCATTGTCACCCTCAGTTACTCACAGGGAAGCCAAGAAGGACTTGAAGTCCTAATTTATGTCAGCTGAGGGACAACATGCAGTCACAGAGTGTTCCGCTCTGTGAACTGTGGCTGGGGTTGGTATGTGGTTGTAGGTGACTACCTTTCCTTCTTGTTCAATGGTACGTGTACTGCTTGCTGAGTTTTAAACATGAATTGTGCCCTTGAAGGGCAGACATTCCAGGGGAGCTACTCTGATAAAGCCACTGTGATACATTTTTTTTTCTAATTAATGCAACATGTACTTTCCTTCCAGTTAGAGTAACATGAACAGCAGAATAAAATTAGGAAAGGAGTAAAACAGCCACTGTGCCATTGTCTAAGGTCGGCCCCAACATGTGAACTGCCTGATGGTGAAAAAGAAGATCTGAACTGGGGAAGGGGAAGTAAAAACAGCAGGGGCCTCCCCAACTCAGTAGCCAGTCCCTGACATGATCCTATACTCAAGTCCCTTAAGATCCATACTATGATATGAACTCCAAAGCATGTTCACACTAATAAAACCTTACTGATACCTTAACCCATGCTCTCAACTCATTTACATTAATGACTGTTAGAATAAATTTTAAATTTAACTTTGAAAAATAACATACAAGTCTATGTCTTTAAAATAAATCTTTATTTAAAAGGCAGTGTTCTGGTTTCTTTCTGGTTTTGTGGAGGTAAATTTTTAGGTGATTAACACATAGTTCTGTGTGAAGCCATAATTTATTGTGTGGTGGTGTCTGGAGAAGGGCGAGTGGTAATTTTTCAATATAGAATAAGTATTCCATTCTTGATTATATTTTTGTTTCCAGGGTTTTAGGAATACTCCCTTGGCAATGGTCTGAAAGTCTATTTGAAAGTTACTGGAATTCAGTGATTTTAATTCACATAAGTAAAAAGTGTTTGCATTCAGTGCAAAGTGATGGCTCCTTATTCTGTTACCATTTGGGTCAAAGGTTATTGTGTTGTGTGTTCTTTTATGTGAGGGTTTGAGTGTAGGAAAGTGTGCGGCTGGGACGTGTTTCCGCCAAGATATCTAGCCAAGATATCTTGGGGCACTGAGGTGCTGGACCTAGTGGGGTAAAAGACAACCTTACCTTTTTTGATTTTATATTTTACAACAACAGACTTCACTGCGCCTATGCAGTGAACCTCTTTCTACTTCATTTTATGAGATTCTAATTACGTCATTTGCCTATTTCCTTTCCTCTCCACAACCCCTCCTATACACCTCTCCTTCCTCCCAATTCACTGCCTCTTTTTTAAATTAATTGTTGTTTCATGTATTCCAAAGTACATAAAAGCAACGTGCTATGGTCTGTGTAGTGGTAATTGTATATATGTTTCCAGATCTGACTTTTGTTATCAAATAACTAATCGTTGAGTTCTTCCCTGGGGAAAAAACATTTTTCTCACAGCATTTCTGAGTTGCCAGCACTTTATGATGTATTCTAATAAATACACAATCATTAATGCGAGAATAATGAATTGTATTTATAATTAATTATCAAATATTTATGAAACGTAGCAGAATTCTTTTTTCTGTTTTTTAATTGGATATTTTTTTATTTACATTTCAAATGTTATCCCCTTTCCGGGTTTCCCTGTCTATAAACCCCTATCCCATCTCCCCTCCGCCTTCTTTTATACATCTGTTGAGAATTGCTTTGTGTCCAAGTCCATGGTCAGTTCGGAGAACGTGGATTAAAGAATGTAGCAGAAAGTTTTTTCCAATGACGACTATACCTTGACCACGTACATGAAGGGATTTCTTTCGTTTTAATTGTAATGTAGAATTAAACTGTGCTGCCACTGTGTGTATCAATTCTCTGCTTAAATTTTTATCCACTTTGACTTGGGGGAGCATGTGCATTTTTTTTTAGGAAAGTATTCATCTATCCATCCAATTCCATCTGTAACAAATCTCTAGAGAAGTTCAAATCTCAATTATCAAACAGACAAGAATTCTGTGAAAACTCTGGAGAACATCCCAGGAAAATGCCCATGCATCTACCAATTTACCCTTTCATGTGATAGATCAAAATCGAAACACTCTTCTGACCACATATAGAAACTTATATCCTCTGTATCTTCTCAGCCAAAGCAACTGTAGTCTTCTCTGGCTTTTGTTAAATCTGCTTTGTCATCATACACGCATCTGTGCTTGTCAGAGTAATAGAGAAGTCTACACAGCAATTTCCTCATGTACAGTCAAACCCTGTAACTGTCCCATCAAGCCCTGCAGGCCACATAGTTTTGCATGCATCAGGCACGTGGTGTTTGGTTTGGGCAACTCTAGTACTTCCCCTAAACACTGTGAAGTCCTGAGCTGAGACACTGATGTCCAGGTGGAGTGATAAGTGTTTCAGACTACTCTGTTTATGAGTGGTTATTTCATCCTCTCTGAAGATGCTTCTGTCTGTCGCAGGCTGTGTTTCAAGCCAGACAGACAAAAACAGGTACACACTGCTGGATGCTCTCCCTACAGACGCAGAATCTGAGGTACGACTGTGAGACGCACTAGCTGTGTGACTTCATCCTGCCATAATTTTGTTCTCTAACAATTGTTAGCTACAGAAAACAAAACATCCCATCAGTTTTGGGGTTCTCAGAAAAGCCACATCCTGTGTAGTTCAGCTTGTGCCTGGGGTCTGCCTTAGTCCCCAGATGTTTTCCTGTCTGTAATATTTAACTCACTAGTTCTTTTTTTTTTTTCCGGAGCTGGGGATCGAACCCAGGGCCTTGCGCTTCCTAGGCAAGCGCTCTACCACTGAGCTAAATCCCCAACCCCTACTTAATTCACTAGTAAAACTGGTTTTGTGACCTCTGCTCTGTGGGCTGGGCTGAGGTTTCAGGAAAGAACTAGCCAGTGCTCCAAACAGGAAAGGGTGGAGCCACGGGCTACTCTGCTTACGCACCGCACCACCAGCCTCCTTTGTCAGTTGCTTTTAGGAGGCCCTGGACAACGCGCAGTTCTGGTTTCCATCTGTGAACAGAAGCTGCAGCACTTCAAGTGGGAGCAGAGACAAGCAAGGTACACAGGCCCTCCACCCTGCTAACTGATTCTCCACAAACTTCCTCATAGCTCTGCTGTGGTTACCTGAGACTTCTCCTGTTTCTTAGGTTCTATTTTTTGTTTTGTTTTTGCTTTGTTTTCTTGCACGTCTGTCTCGTTTTTATGATAATAGTAATACATCTTCTCTCTCTTCCCTTTTCTCCCTCACATCCTCAGAAATACCCTTCTTCACACGTTTTAGGTTCTGTCCTCTTTTTTCATTATTGTTCTCACGTACATATATATTGCTAAATAGAGCCTAGTCAGTGTGTATAACATTACTTGTGTATATCTTTTGGGGATGACCATAGTATTGGACAACTACTCGTTCTCTAGGTTTTGAGTTCCCAATTAGTGCTGACTCCCTGCCCGTCCTCTGCTTGGGAATGGCCTCAGCTGCTCCATCTCCTGATCCAAGTTTGGATGCCGAGTGGGAGGAATGGAAGAAGAAATTTGGAAAAACCTACAGCCCGGTTAGTAACATGGGCACAGTCCAGAGGGGTCTCAGAAAGAAGGGCTGGTACTGTTGGGAGTCTGTGGGCATAAATGTGGCCATAAAGGCAAGCCATCACTAAGGACTTGCCTAAAGACGCACATTATGAACTCAAAGTGGGGAGCTTTGATGACCCCTGGGTGGGGAGAATGGCTGGTGGCAATGTCATGAGATAACATTCCATGGCTCCTCTGTCACTACACACCATTTCCTGGGCTTGAGTATGGCTGTTAAGATAAGAAATGTTATTTATTGTACTCATTTCCAGGATGAAGAACGACACAGAAGAGCAGTGTGGGAGGACAGTAAGAAGACAATTGAGGCGCACAATGCAGACTATAAGCAGGGCAAGACCAGCTTCTCCATGGGCCTAAATCAATTTAGCGACTTGGTGAGTGAGATATTGATTGTTAATTCTGTTTCTTCACGTTGTTTCCTTGCAGTTAGTCTCTTCGTTTTCAATGTATTATTCACTTTTTTTTTTTTTTAATGAAGACTACGGAAGAATTCAGGAGAAATTGCTGTGGAAGCTTAATGTGTAGAGGAAAAACAACTCATGATTTGCCCATACCTGAGGATTTGGGAAAGAACAGCTCTCTGACACCTGGGAGGGATCAGGTATGACAGAGTAACATCCCCAACCTCAACTGCTCACAGGAAGTCAAGAAGGAACTGAAGTTCTCACTTGCATTAGCTGCGAAACAATATGCAGTTCACTGTTTGACTAAGTGTTCAGCTCTTTGAAATGTGGGCAGAGTTTTTATTATATTACGGCTGACAACCTTTTCTCCCTGATTGATGTACTGTAGTTTGGCATTAAATATGGTGAACATGAAGGCAAAATGTTCCAGGGTGGGTGTTGTGTGACAAAGCCACTGTACTGCAGCCGTTCTAATTAATGCGATGTGTGCTTTTATCCCAGCCAGAGTAAGAGTCGTGGCTTGATTGTAGCATCAGAATAGCCTAAGAGTGAAGCAAGCACTCTGCCATTACCTTGGGAATCTTCTGCCTCCCGATGTGAGAGGATGATGTTGGAGAGGTTCAACAGCAGGAGGTAGCCCATCACAGTTGTCCAGCATTGGTTGTGTATAGGGCAACATTGAATTCATGTAGGATCAACACTGTGGTGTGAACTCCTAGGCACACTCATACTAATAAAACATTGCCAATATTTTTTCAGTTCACGCCCTGAAGTTCTTAAAGTGATTCTCACGAGGATCTTTAATTTTTACTTTAATGAAATGAATATATAGCATGGGGTCTTAATATTAAAGCTAAATTTTAAATTAATGTTCTGTTTCTCTCTGGTCTTGTTTCAGTAAGTTTTTATGTGTTTAAACACATAGTTCTGCTTGAAGGTGTAACTGTCTGCTGCATGGTGTTCTAAGAGAAAGAGTGCATGGTTCTCATTAGGGAGTCAGGTTTCCATCTTTGGTAGAGCTTGTTTCCAGGGTTTGAGAGCCTACTTTTGACAATGATTTGAAAGTCTATACTTAATTTTCAGGGATTCCCAATTGTTAATTCCCATGAATTCACAAAGTATAAATGGGAACGGGAAAGGAACTCAGTGCAGAGACGTCACCTACTGCCTCACTGCCCTGTTCCTCAGCCATGAATCTCATTTTATATGGACACATCAGTGCCCTGTACTAGGTACTGTGACCACACAAGAGCCTTCTACAGGATGAGGTCTGTGATCACCAGAGTGTAGTCTATGCTTAAGTGACCCTTTCACAACCCAACAGAGCCCAGTCACGCAAAACAGTGCATGGATGTCTCTTGCTGCAAATTGTTTCGTACAAACCTCAAAAGTCATCATATTCCCAGAAGTGTTCAAACCTTCTAAGCTCGATCTTTTTCTTAGACCATTAACTGTGACTACCTGCAAAATTAAACAATACCACGTTATAGACTTCCAACAGACAAATGCATGGAGTATGAATTTCCATTTCTAAATGGAACTATGGGTACATAGCAAGGAATTGCAAGTCCAAGACAAGACAATAACTCATAAGGAAAATGACTATATACTAAATACCATGGCTGATTCAGACAGCTGAGTGTCTAAGCTATGATCCATGTAGACCATATAGACTCTCTCTTAGGCTAACTCTTTACATATGTTTAGCTTTCTTTGGTGGATATCCACAGTTGAGGCCTCACTACCTCCTGTGAACTCCATTGCAAGTTAGAGATCACCTGATCAGTTCAATGAGAGGCCTGTCAGAGTTGGCTTGCAGGTGCTCTGACCTGAGAATGAGTGCCCAACCTCAGTGTCTCTCTGAATCCATGACTTAGCAAATTTGGATTTTTCATACCTGTAGAACCAGTTCTTCACAAACACACTGCCTGATTTTCAGAAACTTTAGGGTAAAACTTAGCACTTTTGGACTTAAATTCATCACCTTCTATGTGCTGATACTAGGAATTCTTTTCCCTCAGGTGTAGTTTTCCAGAACACCCTAAAGATGTCACAACCAATCCAACCCAATTCTCTCACTGTTAGAGGCAAATATTGGATTCTAAGTGGCAGTCACTCTAGTTTCCAGAATCTTAAGTCTCAACAGTGACCCTTACAAAGACACATGGATAGTTACAAGAAAACAGAATATTTATTGAAAGAGAAATAGCCAAGTTCTTGTAGGTGCATTAGAAGGTAGACTAGAAGTATTCCAGTCATCCCTCTCCTGCTACCTTTCCTAGATTAATCTCTGGAATCTTACTCTTCCATGCTCTCCTGCCTCATCACTTCTAAGGACAAGTGAGTCTGTGGGATGTGTTTCACATTCAAAGCACAACAGTGAGTAGCACCTGTACTTTCTTATAGTTCCTCTCTGTAATGGAATGTTATCAAGGATTTCTCTCCTTTATACGGAATACACATTCCTGGCAAAGAATACATAGTTGAATTATAAGCACAACTGTTCTTGCTAACTTCCCAAAGGTGCATACAGGTCAGTCGACTTTTCTTTCCTCGTGGCGCCAGTTGCATGCCAAAATTACATGAAACAATACATCTCCAAAAATGGAAATCATTCTCTCAATCTTGGCATAATACCTTGTACTTTAGGCTGGACTATAGCTACTATGCAGCCCTCTGTCCTATCATGGGGTTTTGATAAACTATTCTTACTAAAGGGTAAGTGTATCTACCATCCATAAATCCTTTTCTTGGTCTCCTAAACTAATGGCACCCCTCTTCTATATCAGTGTCCCCCTTCTCATTCAATGACTTACCTATGCCACCCTGACACACACACACACACACACACACACACACACACACACACACACACACACACACACACACACACACACACACACACACTTAAATCCAAGTCCAACATAACATACTCTGGTTTTATTTTCTGAGCACAATCCTCTATGAGTTTCCTAAAACTGTCATGATGTCCTTTTTTAAGTCTGAACAAAAATCTATTGAGTAAATGTATTGCATTTTCTTTATTCATTCACCATCCAGTGAGGGTCTAGACTGCTCCATGTCTTAGCTGTTGTGAACAGTGTAGCAGTAAACACAAACTCATTAGTTCATTGGCTATTTTTAAAGATATATGGTATAATGTAATTATACCATTTCTCTCTGCCCTTTCCTTTCTCCAAATTTTCCCATATACTCCCCGGCTCTTTACAACTTATCATAATGTTCATTATTGCTGTCATATGCAACAACTTATGTGTATTTATAAACACATATGTACAACTTGCTCAGTCTGTATAGTGTTACTTATATGTTTGTTTTCAAGGCTCACCATTTCTAATTAAATTAGCAGTTGGTGTGCTTTTCCTTGGGAAAGACTTATTTTTTCTGCTCTCAGCATTTATTATAGCTGTAATACTTCGTGAGGGGTTGAATCTTCACTGTCTTTTCTGTGTTTACTTTGGCATGTCTACTAGTGTCATGCCTATTCAGCTCATGTTTTGGTAGCCATGTTGGTGAGACTTCATGAATATAACATTTGACTTTTTTTAATTTTTTATTAGATATATTTCTTTACTTACATTTCTAATATTATTCCCCTTTCCGGTTTCCTGTCCATAAGCCCCAATCCTCCCCCTCCCCATACAGGTATTCCCCTATACATCCCCTTTACTGCCACCCCATATTCCCCTGCACTAGGGGTTCAACCTTGGCAGGACCAAGGGCTTCCCCTTCCACTGGTGCCCCCACATGCAGTTGGAGCCCTGGGTCAGTCCATGTATATTCTTTTGGTAGTGGTTTAGTCCCTGGAAGCTCTGGTTGGTTGGCATTGTTGTTTTTATGGGGTTGAAAGCTCCTTCAATTCTTTCAATACTTCCTTTAACTCCCCGCCCCAAGGGGGTCCTGTTCTCAGTTCGGTGGTTTGCTGCTAGCATTGACCTCTGTATTGGCTTCTAGAAGACAGGGTCTCATGGAAAACTCCCTGTTCCTCTGCTTCTTACCTTCTTACAAACCCCTGTTCTGCAATTATCTCTGATCCTTAAGAGCAGGTGTTGTTTTGTAGTTGTAACAGCTGGGACTGGGATTTGAAACTCTGCACATTGATTGCAGTTTCCTGTAGCAGTCCCTGTCTTTCGCAAAGAAAAGTTCCCTTGATGAGGGATAAAGAAATACACTTATAGGACTGTTTAGATATGTTGGTGTAGGATAATTATTAAAATATAGCTAGTAATGATACTGGTTTAGTAAATTGTGATTGTAGAGTCTTCTGCAATATCCATGACTTTGCTAGCCTTGGGTAGTTGACTAAATGTTCAGTACCAGGCATGGTTTTCTTTTCCTTGAATGGATCTTAGGTTCAATTAGGGAGCAGCTGGGGATACCCAATATATATATATGTGCTACTACTGCACCCTTAGGGTTATCTTGCCATGCTGTCATATTATAGCTTATCACAGAGAATAAGCCTGTTTGTTGCTTCCTTATTTGGAAATTTGTATGTTCCCTTCTGGTGCCATGAAAGCTAGTGCTCAGAGAAGTGGCACTGTGGTCAGTTTCAGGTTAGGAGCCTTGGGGCCTTTTGTCTGAAGTGCATGGTGACTTCATAATGTTCGATTTTAAAATATATATATATAAAACCTTGAACTTTGCAAGTAAATAGATGGAACTAGAAAACATCATATTAACTGAGGTAACCCAGACACAGAAATATAGATATTGTATTTTCTCTATTATCAAAGGGTTATCGCTCTAAACCTTCAGATGTATTTAAACAACCTAGAGTAGAGACCAGGAAAAAATGAAGACATTGTTGGTTAAGGTTTGGAGGGTCAGGGGTAATAAAGAAGAGACTAGTAGAAGAGAGATCAATATTGTCATGCCAGTATCCGAGGGGGAAATAAAAAAGCAGAGTGATCAAATTAGGGGGAAAGAGGGAGATAAATAGAGAAGGAGGGAAATAAAGTAACAGGAAGGATATCTGAACAAGTCAAAAGAGGTTAAATGTCAACTAAAATAACTATGATACAAATAAGTTGGTTTATAAATATATACAGTTTAAGCACAAATTTCCCCATCTAAACTGAGTGTTCCCTCCAAGAGCCAAGATAATCTAACAAAACCCTCAACACCAGGTTGAGGCATCCTTATTGGGCTTCTTGGTCAGAATTTTCCAAGAAACTCCCAAAACATTACAGGCTGTAGCTCTTGCTCTGGCTGCCCCGACAAGGTGGAAAGTAGTCGGTATTTTTAGCAGCTGATTGGAGACTTACCTCCTGAAGTTTACACATTCTAGAGTATTACTCTCCTATCTTAGAATTGCTCGCAGAATATTTTCCCATCCTGTATGCTGTATCTTCAGTCTGTCGATTTATTTCTTGGCTCATTAGTTTTTGCCATCAATTGTGGCCTTTTCTGCAATGATATCCTGTGTTGTCATCCCTTTCAGATACTTCTAGTCTGCTTGATCTTGAGGTGTTTTCCCTGTATTGTTCTGCAGTCGTTTAAAGTCTTGGCTATTACATTAAGGTCTTTGCTCCTGTTGACTTAACACTTGATTGTGTGTTCAGAGTGAGATCTATAGAATGTTTCTGTCATTTAAATGTAGATATTCAACTTTCCCAACACCAGTTGTTGAAGAGGTTGTCAGATTTATAATGCATGCTTTTAACATTATTAAACATTAGAGGACTTGAGTTGTGTGTGTTTATTTCTGGGTCTTGAATTACATTCATTAAGTTCATATGACATCTGGTCTGATACATGCTGATGTTGTCATTGTGGCTCTGTAATATAATGTGACATCAGTTATTGTGATGCTTTATCATTATTCTGTCTAAGATATTTTTGGATTAGTGTGTTTTGTGCTTCCAAGTGAAATTTAGAATTGAGATTTGAAGGTTTCAGAAGACTGTCACTAGAATTTTAAGAAGAACTTTGCTAAACTTCTAGTTGTTTTTAGTAATCTGGTCATTTGAACAAATTATGCCAATTGATGAACAGGAGTTCCTTCCATCAAGCTTCTTGCATACTTTTTTCTTAGTGGCCTTGATGTTTTTGTTAAAGAAGAATTTTACTTCATTGGTTAAATGGGCTTGGTTGCTATCACTGTCGTTGGGTACTTTGTGACTTCTATCTCTGTAAGTTTGTAATGGACATGTAGAATACCATTCAGATTTTAAGTCTTTATTCATTGACAGTTTTCTGTATATAACATATTTAGTCATGTCCTCACTCTTTAAACTGTCTGACTTCCCACTCCCACTGTTCTTCCCTAACATATCTCTCTTCTAGTCTTCTGGGTGTGTGGCCCATTGAGTCCAATTATGATTGCTTACTTGTGCCTACACAGGATTCCTTTTTTTTTTTTTTTTTTTTTCATCTTTATTAACTTGGATGTTTCTTATTTACATTTCAATTGTTATTCCCTTTCCCGGTTTCCCGGCCAACATCACCCTAACCCTTCCCCCTCCTCTTCTCTATGGGTGTTCCCCTCCCCATTCTACCCCCATTACCGCCCTCCCCTCAACAATCACGTTCACTGAGGGTTCAGTCTTGGCAGGATCAAGGGCTTCCCCTTCCACTGGTGGTCTTACTAGGCTATTCATTGCTACCTATGAGGTCAGAGTCCAGGGTCAGTCCATGTATAGTCTTTGGGTAGTGGCTTAGTCCCTGGAAGCTCTGGTTGGTTGGCATTATTGTTCATATGGGGTCTCAAGCCCCTTTAAGCTCTTTCAGTCCTTTTTCTGATTCCTTCAACGGGGGTCCCGTTCTCAGTTCAGTGGTTTGCTGCTGGCATTTGCCTATGTATTTGCCATATTCTGGCTGTGTCTCTCAGGAGAGATCTACATCTGGTTCCTGTCAGCCTGCACTTCTTTGCTTCATCCATCTTATCTAGTTTGGTGGCTGTATATGTATGGACCACATGTGGGGCAGGCTCTGAATGTGTGTTCCTTCTGCCTCTGTTCTAAACTTTGCCTCCCTATTTCCTCCCAAGGGTATTCTTGTTCCCCTCTTAAAGGAGTGAGGCATTCGCATTTTGGTCATCCTTCTTGAGTTTCATGTGTTCTGTGAATCTAAGGTAATTCAAGCATTTGGGCTAATAGTCACTTATCAATGAGTACATACCACGTGTGTCTTTCTGTGATTGGGTTACCTCACTCAGGACGATATTTTCCAATTCCATCCATTTGCCTATGAATTTCATAAAGTCATTGTTTTTGATAGCTGAGTAATATTCTATTATGTAGATGTACCACATTTTCTGTCTCCATTCCTCTATTGAAGGGCATTTGGGTTCTTTCCAGCTTCTGGCTATTATAAATAAGGCTGCTATGAACATAGTGGAGCATGTGTCTTTGTTATATGTTGGGGCATCTTTTGGGTATATGCCCAAGAGAGGTATAGCTGGGTCCTCAGGTAGTTCAATGTCCAATGTTCTGAGGAACCTCCAGACTGATTTCAAGAATAGTTGTACCAGTCTGCAATACCACCAACAATGGAGGAGTATTCCTCTTTCTCCACATCTTCACCAGCATCTGCTGTCACCTGAGTTTTTGATCTTAGCCATTCTCACTGGTGTGAGGTGAAATCTCAGGGTTGTTTTGATTTGCACTTCCCTTATAACTAAAGATGTTGAACATTTCTTTAGGTGTTTCTCAGCCATTCGGCATTCCTCAGCTGTGAATTCTTTGTTTAGTTCTGAATCCCATTTTTTAATAGGGCTATTTGTCTCCCTCTATGCAGGATTCTTAATGACTAAGACTCACAGTGCTCAGTGGTCTGTTTAGACTTTCAAAGCAGCACATTCCCCACTTGAATGAGTTACACTAACCTATGTAGCTCCTGAACCTTAAAGTTATTCATTTTGAGTGCAAGCAGACAAAATGGGTGTTTGCCATAGGATTTGTAGGATGTTCTGTCATTTGAGCTATTTATCCCAAGATATTTGGTTAGACCTGAGTCCTCAATGGCAGACAGGAATGATGAGGAGTTCATTTTTAATATCTCACTTTATCTGCACCCAGAAATTCCAAACACAAGCCACTTGCCAAGGAATTTCATTCTCACACAGACTGAGTGCTCTAAGACTGGAAGCTGCAGGCTCCGGTTAGCACCTCAAAGTGACACAGCAGGAGGCTAGAGAAGGCAGCCTGCAGGAAGTACACAGCTGTAAGTTGGAGTGTGGGGATAAAAGGGGAGGGGGACTTATCTCTGCCCTTTGTTCTTAGTACTTGTATGACTCTCAGAGCATGTGTTCACATAAATTTAGTCATAAATTAAATAAGAGGTAATAGCAGAGAATGCCTACGTGCATATATACTAGGAGCAATTATCTGGCTTAATTTTCATCATTTGTTACTAGCTCACAGGATCATGAAAACTTTAAGGCTGTAACTAAGCCACCCTTGAAGTTTTGTTTAGACAAACCCATCAATCTCTTACCTCCTTAAAAAGTTGTCCGGAGTCTGTGGCAGGACCAATAAGTGATCCCCAGCAGAGGGCTTTGAGAACTTAGAGCAAGTTCCTACAATCATCTTTACACAACTCCTCTACTCTGAGGAATCTTTGCCCTATTATGGGGCCTTCAGGAAAAAATGAATATTTGACAATGAACCTCCTAATTATCATGTGATTTGAACTGCATTCAAAATCTGCCTTTTATATGACTTTTATTAAATTTATAATTATCATTTATTTTTTAATTAATGTTATTAATCAATCAATTGTTTATATAAATTAGTCATTTGCAATGTAAAATATAAACAATTAAATGATAATAAATATTATTTCTAACTATTTCATTGGCAATTATTCATGAGTCATAGCAAAATTTTGGCTGTTTACTGGGCAGTTAAAAAGATGTCTTCTATCAGATGTAGGATTGATAAAGATCTTTTCCCAATATGCTGGTTGCCGTTTTCTCCTAATGACAGTGTCTTTTGCTTTACAAAAGCTTTGCAGTTTTATGAGGTCCCATTTGTCGAATCTTGATCTTAGAGCATAAGCCATTGGTGTTTTGTTCAGGAAATTTTCCCCAGTGCCCATGTGTTTGAGACCCTTCTCCATTTTTCTTCTATTACTTTGGGAGTATCTGGTTTGATGTGGAAGTCCTTGATCCACTTGGACTTAAGCTTTGTACATGGTGATAAAGCCTTTTGGGGGCATCAGGGGAAGGGGAAGCCCTTGGTCCTGCCAAGGTTGGACTCCCAGTGCAGGGGAATGGGGGGGGGCAATAAGGGGGATGTATAGGGGGAACACCTATATGGGAGAAGGGGAGGGGAAGGGATGGGGGCTATGGACAGGAAACCGGAAAGGGGAATAACCTTTGAAATGTAAGTAAAGAAATATATCTAATAAAAATATTTTTTTAAAAAAAGTGTCTTACATGGATGGGAAACCGGGAAAGGGAATAACATTTGAAATGTAAATAAAAAATATTCAATAAAGAAAAGAGAGATGTCTTACATCTCACAAGACTCGAAATTCCCTTAGACTATGTTTTGTATTTGATAAGAAGCACTGGAAAGGTTTTCTTTCCATGGCCTCAGTTCCACTGATACAAATCCTGGGCAAACTGTGCCCTAAAGCACTTAGTGAGAGCTATAACATTTCAAGTCCCAGGTACAAAAACAACTATGCGATACCCGAACCTCATCCTGCTCAGTTTCCATCCCTAGACCCCTGAGCAGCAGTTAGTCACATGTAGACTGTCTTAGTCAGGGTTTATATTCCTACACAAAACAACATGACCAAGAAGCAAGTTGGGGAGGAAAAGGTTTATTCAGCTTACACCTCCACATTGCTGTTCATCACCAAAGGAAGTTAAGACAGGAACTCACACAAGGCTTAAACTTGGAGGTAGGAGCTGATGCAGAGACCATGGAGGGGTGCTGCTTACTGGCTTGCTCACCCGCTTTCCTATAGAACCCAGGACTAAGAGCCCAGGGTTGGCACCACCCACAGTGGGACCTCCCACCCTTATCACTAACTGAGAAAATGCCTTACAGCTGAGTCTCATGGAGGCATTTCCTTTCTTTGTGATAACTCCAGCTTGTGTCAAGTTGATACACAAAACCAGCCAGTCCATAGACTAACAAACATTCCATATACTTGCTTTGGGCACCAAAGCCTTAATCTCTTCCACATTCTCTTTCTTCTTTGAGTTTAGAAATCAGTTTATTGTATCTCTGAGACTGACAAATTGAGAAGAAAAAACTTGAACAAGAAGAACCCAAGCATAAATTAGAATAGATATTCTACTGACAGAACTGGACCTAGTGTGGAAAAGTGCATGCATACAGCCTGATAGACTACTTCACAAGGTAAAATATGTTTTCTCTGCTTCCCTTTTATTGAGGATAGATTTTTCTCACATAATATATACTGACATTCATTTCCCCTCCCTCTTTACCTCCCAGTTCCTTCCCACTTCCCCTCCCTTTCCTTCTCTCATTAGAAAACAAGCATGCTTCTAAGAGAATAACATAATAATGATGTAATATATAAAACAAAAAGTACCACGTTGAAGTTGGACAGGACAAACAAAAAGAAGGAAACCACTCAATAGAAGATACAAGAAGCAGAGATCCACTTATGCACACTCAGGGATTCCATAAAAACACTACACTGGAAGCCATAACATGTGCAAAGGCCTGGAATGGGGCAGACCATGCAGGCCCAGTCTCTGTGAGTTCATATGAGCTTTGGTCAGGTTGGAGGGTTTGGTTCTCTTGGTTTCCTCTGGCTATATCTATCTGCCTCCTTTTTTGAAGGTTTCCCTGATCCCTGAGGGGAAGGATTTGATGGGAATTGTCCACTTCGGAGTGAGTGTTTCAAGATTTCTCACTCTCTTCATAACGTCTGGGTGTAGCTTCTTTCTTTACATTCTTTACATAAGTATTTGGAATAATAATTCAAATTGTCTCACCCTGCCCCAACTGTCTTCATTTCTCAGGGGAAATAAGGAAAAAATTAATTTTTCCCAGTGCATACAGCTTTTATTGTTTACATAATAAAATACAGCACCAATACTTGGTAACAATAATTATTGAAATAGATAAATATTAACAATCATAGTCCATGCATAAATCTAGCTCATAACTAAGTACAAAAAAATAAAAAATAACTAGATGCTTTAACAAAGAATGACCTCAAACTGAACAGTCCAAGAAATTGGTAGTGCTCCCTGCACATGCTCAACTATGGACAGGAGAAAAGGCATTACCAAACATTAATCTAACTTTCCTTATTAATGTGTAAAAAAAAATCACAATTTCCATGCACCCCAAAAGGTCCTCCAATGTAACACGGAAGTGATATTACCAGACTTGCACCAAAGAAGTTGTGAAACCAAAACAGGGACCTTCCATACCTTAAAAAAATGTTTCTGTTTCCTGAAACTAATGTATTCTGCAAACCATGTTTTTCAATCTATGCTGAACTTGTGGCCCCATGATGTATGCCTGCCCCTTTGCCTTGCTAAACTCCTGAATCTGGGACATATGATTGTCCTTTTGCCTTCCAGAAATGAGTCTTTCCAGATGCCTTGATCACTCCCCTTCCACATGACATATCCTTGTGCTTCGTTTTATTGCATCCTTTCTAACAGCCAAGTATCACATGAAGCCTTGAGTCCTGAGTCCCTCTACTCTCTTATCCTGGTGCTGACAACTAATTATCTCAAAAAACGATTTTGTTGTTGTTGTTTGTTTGTTTATTGTTTTTATTTTTGTTTTTGTTTTGTTTTTATCAACCCTAACCCTTCCTCCTAAAAGAGATATCCAAAGCCAGTGAGAGGCTACTTTCTGAAAATCTGACCTTGGGAAAGACAACTGGCTGGCCAGTTCTAAATAAAGCCTGCTTTAATCAAACAGCCCTGGAATTATTTTTTCTCAGGTCTTACAAAGTACATTGACTGCCTTTAGTACTTGTTATTGTACAAAGCTAGAGGATACGTAGCTTTTGCAATGCATCCAGGAACAGTGGTGTCCTATACACAATGTGATGTGATAAAACTGCTCAGTAAACCCTTTTCCTCCCCAACTTGCTTCTTGTTTGTGATGTTTTGTACATGAATACAAACCCTGACTAAGACAGTGGTAACTATGAAAAAAAAACAAAAAACAAAAAACAAATGTGTGAGTAATAGGAACAGAACAAGGAAGAGAAACCCAAGCCAAAAACACAGAAGTTGTTTTCAACAACATTACGGCAGAAAATGTCCCCAAACTAAAGAAGAAGGTACTTGTCAAGGTACAAGAAGCAGATAGAGTACTAAGAGACAGGACCAGAAAATAAATTCTCCAAAAACACATACTAATCAAGACACCAAACATGCAGAACCAAGCAAGATATTAAAAGATGCAAAGAAAAAGACCAAGTAACCTTGAAGGCTAACCCATTGGAATAAATCCCCTCTTCTGAGCCTCCATTGAGCTCCAGGAGAGCTTATTCAGACGTTATACAGACTCTAGAAGACCACAGGTGCCAGCACAAACAACTATACCCAGCTAAAGTTTAAATCGTTGCTTGATGAAACCAAATTTAATCAATGTCAACCTATAAATCCAGCTCTACAGAAGGTGGTAGAAAATGAGTTTAGCTAGGTTTATAAAGGCACAAGTTGCTGGTGTGAAAAGGACAGATCGGATTCTCTTTACACTTTGTCTCCCGTTGCCAAAAGCCATTTTGCAATTAAGGTCTGTTTGGATTTTGAAAGTAGCAGATTTCTCACTCTAACCTAGGTAGCACATGACCCTTAAAGCTTCTAGTTATGATCGAAGCCAGGACACAATAAGGGTCTTCAATAAGTCTAGGCTTCTGTGTAGACTGTTCTGTCACTCGATTCATGCAATGCAGAATACTTGATTGGACTTCAGGTTTCAGTTGTAAAAAAAGAATGCTGACTGGAATCTATGGAAGGCCCCATAAGTGAATTTCAGGAGAGACCCTTAAGAGTTTAGAGAAAAGTCCTGAGATCATCTGTAGACAGTTTCTCTCCTCTAAAAAACAACTATGGGTTGTGATTTGGCCTTAATGGAAATTGCGTATTAGGCAATGGAACACCAAGTTACCATGTGATCTGAGCAACACTTTATGAGTTGGCATTCATTTGATTCACTAAGTCGAGAAATTAGACACCCATAGATCTAATCTTTCATCAGACAACTGTGGTATATATGGTTAGACTTGAGCAGGTCCTGAGGGAATAAGTAACTTACATAAAGAAATTGTTCCTAGATCTGTGACAATGCCTTTCTATCTCAAATATGCATCTATGGACTCATGAAATGTGCATTAGGAACAGATTGAGTGAGAAAAAGAAGGTCAGAGCATAGAACTGACGGTTCTTCACACTAAGCAGAAGACACCCAGAAGGATACATCTAGAGTACTAGAGCCCTTCGTCAGGACAATGCTGAAAGTATTGGTGAAGGGACAGCTTCACAATGGGCAGAATCTGGGCAAGGCACACAGTCATACATTTTGCTTGGAAAATACCATTTGTGCAACTCTATACTAATTTGTGGACAACATCCAATGGCGTAGCTATACATTAAAGGCATAGGAAGAGAAATGAATAGAAAATTTGATGAGAAAGATACTCAGAGAATAGGTATTGTTACTGGAGTAGTCAAAACCCACTAAAGGAAAATTATTTCCTTCAGTTCCAGCCTAGAGGACCTCTGGTGTGGTTAGACCCTAATATTCAACTTGGGCAGGTCAATGACCTAAGGAATCATCTCTCCTGGAGGCTGGATTACTTCTCTGGAAAGCAGTCCCTTCGTAAGCCATACTAAGAGGCAGGAAGAGTAATTATCCCTCCACTTTCCAGAGTCCCCACACCTTGTCACAGTGGCTCCCAGAGCTGCAGCTCACAAGTGGCTATGCATTTCTGAATCACACAAAAAAGTGTGACTTGTCCTTTTTCATTTTTCTGTCTGTGTCTCAAGCCTATTCTGATGAGAGTTTAGGCTTCTGGGTTATGTTCTCAAAGCTATGAGTGAAGGAGCATAAGACAGGTATCTACTGATTGAGGTGCATCAGGAAAATGTGAAAGTGTCCTTCATTCAAAGGCAGTGTGTGACATGAAGGCACCTTTTTTTCCATTTTCCTTAAGAGTCATTTTATATAAACTCCCCATTGAAAAGTGAGAATGTGATCTTGGTTGTAAGGTCACCAGAATTGAAAATATACTACAATTTAATATAGTTTCTGGAATAAAACAATATTTCTATGTCCTTTTTTAAAACAATAAAATCTGAATAGAAGAATTGTTGATTAAAAAATCTCCACCTTTTTCCTCTTACTGCAGCACACTTTTGTGAACCTACTATGTAATATTATAGGCTAAAGAGAGACATAAGGATAGCGTATAGATCAATCTATAAAGGCATGCTTACCAGCTATAATTACCTACCATTTTAGAGCATACTCTGTAAAATCCTGTGTATGGTATTGCCTTAATTAGGTTACTATTGTCATGATAAAACACTATGAACCAAAGTCAACTTGAAGAGGAAAGAGTTTATTTAGCTTATGTATTCTGAATCACAGTCCATTGAGACACTAGTAAGAAAATACCCTATAGGCTTGTCTACAGCCCTACCTTAAGGCTAACATTATCTAAGATGACTCTATCATGTGTCAAGCTGACGTAAAACTAGACATTTCAAGACAACTCCTGAAAGGCACTCTATTGATAAGAACATGCATGCACAATGATATAAGATTGGCAGAAATCCATAATTAAACTACAACAAATTCATAGTAGAAATAGGTTTGTGCTAAAGTGCAGTGTGCTTCAACATGCAAAAGTTGCAACATAAAATATGAGCAGATACTGACAAGGCAGGTCATTGTACTAACCTCAGTGCTCCCTGAAGCTAAGGAACAGGATGGTATCACTATTCACAACAGCATGATGCCATCCAACACCAAAGATGTAAGAAGGACAATGATTTAAGAAATTGGTGAGAAAGATATTCAGAGTATAGCTATTGTTACTTTGTTCTTCCTGTCTTTCAAGCCCATTCTGATCAAAGTATAGACTTCCGAGTTATATTTTCAAAGCTATGAGTGAATGAATGTAATATGAATTTCTCCTGACTGAGGTGCATCAGGAAAATGTGGAAGTGTCCAGCCTAGAGGACCTCTGTTGTAGTTAGACATGTTTGGGCATGACTTAGGTTTTCATAAATTAATAGAGAAGAGTCTTTTAAAAAAAAAAACTGGTAAATAGAAGAGAAGAATCGTGTCCTAACAATGGAAAGGTAAGAGTAACTGGGGGGCCGGGGGTAGACAAGCCTTTTGGGAAGGGTTAAGGGGAAGGGACTGCAAATGAATGAGGATGTATAACCAGGCTGAGTCTGTTTCTCTGATTATGCTTTGTTTGAAACTTTTCATTGATTCATTCACATTAGTCATCATTATTTACATTTCTTGAATCTTTGTGATCCAAGGGTGGTACCTTATGTGTACCTAGTAAATTAATTTGTAATCTATTTCCTAATGATTGGGATTATTTCCTGTGCTATTGTGGTTCTGTTCAGAAAATCTTAGCCTATACTTCTATCTTCATGTACATTCGGAAGATTTGACTATTACTGATGTCACATGAAATAGTATACGGTATCTAGATCACAAATCTCTGCCTTTACATTCCTTCTGGATTTGAGGTTTTAGATTTTATCGTTTCTTCCCTTCCTGTTTTTCTGTCAGTTATTACTTCAGGACAAACACCCCCATTGATGTGCTAACCTTCTTTTAAGAATGCATTTGTTTTTCTTCAGTGATTGAGGCTTCTTTTTTTTTTTTTTTTTTTTTTTTTGGTTCTTTTTTTTTCTGGAGCTGGGGATCGAACCCAGGGCCTTGCGCTTCCCTAGGCAAGTGCTCTACCACTGAGCTAAATCCCCAACCCAAGGCTTCTTTTTTATTGTTTGTTTCTTTCATTGCTGGCTGCTGTAGGATTTAATTCAGTTCGCTGATACTGGAGATGTAGAAGTTGGGTATGGTTCTTCCTCCCAGCCCCATGATCCAAGAAATAAAGCACATACTCAAAATATATTTATAAATATCTTGGTCATATACATAGACTTTTTTCTGACTAGATATAACTTAAAAATATCCCATTTATTTTAACCTATATTCTACCATGTGGATGGTTACCTGTGCGCAGGTACCATGTGTCTGTCTCCTCACATCTTCCCATGCTTGGCTCTATCCCAGAATTCTTTCTGCTTCCTGGATGTCCCACCTCCTATTTCTTGCTTAAGCCATAGGTCATAATCTTTTTAATTGACAGGTGATGCATCCAAACAGTACACAGGATATTCTTTCTACACAGAACCAAGGAAATGCCCAGGCCTATTCCATAAAAGTCCAGCATACAAGATCACTAGTTGTGAGCTCCTTAGAAAAGCCAGTAAGGCTCTTCCTGGAAATAGTGTATAGCCCTGATGAGCAGAGAGTCCTCCAATGAAGTGTGAGGTGTAATTTCTTCAGACCAAACACATCATATGATTATTGTACCTGAGTCATCAACCATGACTATCTGTTCTCTGGGGCTATTAGTCAACATCATTGTCATAGTCACCCATATTAATGTTTTCAGAACAAAGAGCATGGAAATGGAACTTTTTTTTTCACAGACTACAAGGAAGCCATAAAGTTTTACTGATAAAGTCTAAACTCTACCAATAAAGTCTAATGATACTACGTGTGTGTGTGTGTGTGTGTGTGTGTGTGTGTGTGTGTGTGTGTGTGTGTGTAGTATAGAACCAATGCCTGTTGTCAGTGAAAGCCTACTTGTGTCACACAGGGTAGAATAACCTCTATGACACACAGCATGGATTTTCCAATGGCTATTTATTCTAAAAAAAATAAATATAAATATAAATATTAAAAAAAAAAAACAGAAGAAAGCACATGGTCTCCCAATTAAAAAAAAAGTGAGGAAAACTGTTTGTAGGGTACCACACTAAAGACTTGGAAGGAGGATTATAGAGGAATCCAAGGTGTTTAAGGAAGACATGTAAAAGCAACTAGCTTGATGAGTTTAGAGATAGAAATAAATACGAGATATAAAAGAAAACAGAAATATGTAGCTGAATGAAATGATAAAGACCATTCAGGATTTGAAAGCTGAAAGACTTGGAAGGGATTTTACTGGTCACATACCCAAACTCCATAAAGTATTTTATGATGACCATATTCAGTAAGTAATCTTCAGTTCTTTGAAGATTTGGGGAAATGAAAGACTCCAGGAGAGATTACATGAAGCTAATAAAGAGAAATGTTTGAGTATTTTATAAGCAACGCTTTTATCTTAGATTAGCAATTACTGTTGTTTTGAGTAATAAAGATTTTAGATGGCTACCGGTGATGTGAGCAAGGCCATTTTGCTCCATTATTATCAGCATGTTTCTGCATGGCTCCTTACCACTGTACCATCTTACTGAGGTTGAGTCTAATTAGAAAGAAGACACAAGAGACAAAACTTTACCTATAGCTGGTTGAAGTACAGTGTGTGAGAGAGAAGCATGGTCAGGCTTTCTGTGACACTCCATTTCTGATGACCCATTTTCTCATGCAGTTCTTGTATTGTTATTGCAGGGTCACTTACCCAGCCTGCTGGTACAATCTCCATACACCCAGACATTGCTCATAACATGCAGTTCATTCAGAGTATCTGCCGGGTGAGCTCTCTGAATTTTGCCCACTAACATCATCCCATATTCATCATCCAATAGGAAGCTCACACAGAAGATTGGCTTGGTATGTTCTATAGAACCTTGGCCATTGGTGCCATCTCCACACTTCTAGGCCTAGTTCTGTTCACACACTCCTGTACTGGCTCAGCCTGAGGTCTAGAATCTCATGTCAGACCCACAAACAAAAAGGAAGACTGTAAGGCGACATCACAAAAGCATGAACAGTACCAGAGGCCTCCCTCAAATACCACCAGTTTTGTGCAGTGCTCTTCAATGAAAATTACCAAGAAGAAACACATCTTGAAGAATTTAGAAGAGTAACCATAAGCATGATAAAGGAATTCAAGGTGTTCAAAGAAGACATGTAAAAGATAGAAATAAATGTTCAAGTGATGCACAAGAAAACAGAAATGTGTGACTGAATGAAATGAAGAAGACAATTCAGAAATTGAAAATTGATCCTAGTTAAAAAAAAAAAGAGGTATTGAAGAAAACTGTAGGTGAAATGAAAATAGAATTGAAAAACCTCAACAAGCCAATTAGAAAATTCAAGAGAAAGCCTTACAAGCTGAGGAAAAGAAAGAAATATTTCTGAACTGAAGATAAAGTAAAGAAACTGGATCACTCTAGCAGAGACTATGACCTTTTTTAAACACGTGGAAGGAGAATACAGGAACTGTGAATCACGGTGGTGAGAGCAAATCTTTTGTTAGGGAAATAAAAGAAGTGAAATCCAGGTCAAAGACATAGAGCAGATGTCTAGAGAAAGAGACTAAGGAATATAGAAGACAGAGGGACTTCTCATGCTCTCCAGTTTTTAGTATTTATATTGTGGAAACGACAATTCTGCAAAAAGCAGTTTACATTCAATTCCATCACAATCCAGATCCCAACAAAACTGTCAGAGCATCGTATAGGTCAGAAGTTCAGTGTCTATTTTTCTTTAAACAAGATTGAGTTGGTTATTGCTGATGCTGAAATTTAGGCTACAAGTTCCCACTTTCACATCCCTCTTGGTCTGTTGTTTTGGATTCAACCCTTTCACTCCATTCTGTTTTCTGGCCAGGCCCAGTATCCCTGAGCTCGGTTGAGCTGTGGGTGAAACCTGAAATGCTGGAGTAGAATATAGTGGCTCAGCGCACTCCAAGACATGTTAAGCAAAACCACTCTTTCTAATGGAAAACAAGAGTTGGGCTAAAATTCAACACAAAGTCGCCTGAAAACTGTTTCTTCTTGAGCCATTCACTAGATATGTCAGAACTTTAAGTCTGGTTTGCTACCTCCCCTGACAAGACCACCCCACTAACGGTGATTAGCAGTGTCTGTGGAAGCCCACAGCCTCACCCCAAGGGCAGCATGGACTAAGATCAGTACCTGCCTAGAGTTCCAGGGCCTGGAGTCCCAGCCTACTCATGAACACCGGGAAGCACAAGAAGAGGACTAGGGGCTGGGGCTTCCTCCAGAAACTAGGGATTTAGTGTCTGAGGACTAGGTAATAAAGACATCCTGGGACTTCAAAGACCTCTGAAAACCTAGGTCTGTGGAGCTCGCCCGAGGAGCAGTCCACATCACAGGTGAGACCACTAAGCCCATGAAGGGAGATTAAAAATTCACACCAGAGGAAGACACTGGAAAGACCCCTAGGCAGATTCCCTCCAGAATGGCATGTCTCCGACATCCACAGCCCTGATGAACTGGAGCAAGGGTAAGAGTTAAAGAAGGTTAAAAGATAACTGAATCCCTCGGGGACCCAGTTCTGTGTCGGGACCCAGTGAGAAAAAGTCTGGGCGTGTCCACGGAGACATTCTGGGTATCTTGTCAGTACTATATCCTTCAGTTCCTGTGCCAAATGGCATCATCTCATTTATTATCAAGAAAAATGCTCTGGTCTCATCTAGCATGTCCAGAGGGGAATTACCTGTGCTATCGCCCTGGTGTGGCCTTAACTCGAGTGTTGAGAACTTGGTCGTGAGAGTAGCCTGTTCTTACGCCTCATAGACACTGGTGTTTTGGGTTTCCAATGCCTTGCCCACGTGACTGTACTTTGTATTTTAGAATCGGGTGGTAGTTTGGAGAAACAGCTTCAAACGTGGGACAGAAAAGTGTGGGACTATTAGATACAGTCCTTTCCGGGTTCTGTAGAAGGACATCTGAGTCAAAGTTCATTCCAGAATAGAAGCATCAGGACACAGACCATTTCCTGCCGCGTGTTATGCAGGAAGAGCGCACTAAACGGGCCAAATCTTTGGACACTCTTTTTCGGAACTTAGGATCAGAAATTAAACTAGAAAAATGTTTGTGTGGGTGACCTCACTGGTATTTGTTTTATCTTAAGCTAACTATATCCTAAATTATTAGTTGAAGCTTTAATCTTCTGAGCCACAATTAGGCCTCTATTTGATGGCCTAATTTCACTGTGCTCTCACACTGAACACAGACGGACGGAAAAAGAGCAAAATAAAGACAACAAGCTCCAGCGTGTGGTTTGATACTGCAGGAACAGTTTTCTGAATGCTGAAAGAGACAAAGTTGATTAGCTATTTAGGGAAACAGGAAGGGCTTAAGGCTGTGTCTGTAGAACACAGGTATTTAATCTGAAAAAGCCCCTTTTGAAGAGAGTGTGTGAATCCTCAACTGAAATATCTTTCTAGTTGGTGAGTATTGTTTCTTACTTTGAGTGTATTCTGGAAAATTATTTAATTGTAGACAAGTTTTATCTATCTATATCTATCTGTCTATCTCCCTATCTACTTATTTTGGTGTCTGAAAGACTCTCTATTTAATTTGTCTGAAGCTGGTAGACTTGTCTTATAGGTTTAGTTACAATTTGCTGTTGGGTGTTCAAAAGCATGTAAGTGGCTATAGATTAACTCCTTGATTTAGTTTTAAAGTCAACTGGGACTCCTAATGGGCTGCCCTTCATGAATCAAGAAGACCCATCTGGATCCTTAGTTTTATTTTCCACCAGCTCTATCATCTCAATGGTGGGTCAGGTCCTACCTATTTTTGGTGTAGGTCCCTAAATTTTAAATTTAATTGACAGCTTTAAAAGCATTGACTATAAATTCTGCTATATCTAGAGAAATATTGATGAAAAAAAACACTCAGCCATTTTTACATAAATCTTGCTTTGGGTAAGGTTATTTACCCAAATAGTTAAAACCTAACAAATTTATCAAAACCACAAGTAATTGTCTCAATAAGACACTGGTAGGGGTTGGGGATTTAGGTCAGTGGTAGAGCGCTTGCCTAGGAAGCGCAAGGCCCTGGGTTCGGTCCCCAGCTCCAAAAAAAAAAAAAAAAAAAAAAAAAAAAAAAAAAAAAGACACTGGTAATTGATCTGTGGATCATGACTCCTTTGGGGGTCAAAAACTTTGTTCGCAGGGGTCATCCATACATCAAATATTTTGTATGCCATATATTTACATTATAATTCATGAGAATAGCAAAATTACAGTTATGGGTTAGAAACAAAAATAATTTTATAGCTATGGGTCACACTCAACATGAGGAAGTATATACCTTAAAGCATCAGGTCATAGGACTAGGAAAGTTGAGAATCACTGTAATAAGATGTTTGTTTTGTTTTTGTAAGCCCATTTTTGTAAATGTTACTATGATAGAATGCATCCCGGGATCTGTACTCCAATGTGCTCTCACCTTAACTATGAATCAAAGAGAAAGCACAGGACTAAAGTATAGTTATTCACAAGGCAACACTAGATTATTGTAATTTAAAACTTCTTGCTTTAAGAAAAGCATGCTAGGGCAAAAAATCCACACAGGGTTAGCTAGAACCTTCTTGTTTCCAGCCCTAACTGGCTAGCACTCTGCCTTTTCTTATCTAATGCATCTAGACCCACCTCTCTGCTTCTCTTTAGAAGGTATACCTGCTCCCTCTCCATGTTGTCATAACAGCTCACACCAAAACTCATGGGATTGGGTGGGATTCAGCATCAGTGAGTGCAGATGTGCCAGTGGGCTGGAGATCAAGGCCAGTTGCCTACACGGCCAATTGCAAGTAGGCAGACATAGTGACAGAGAGCTATAGACTTGGGATTTAATGCTTGGGTTCTTGTGCAGCTTAGATAGATGACAGCAACCCAGTGGCCCCTGAAGACCTGAGTTGTGGAGTTCATTTGCAGTGTAGGGTGCCATCTTGGATCAGCCCCTCAGCCCTACAAGGGCTGTTTAAATTGACACTGGAGGGGTACCCTGGGCATGTACCTCATATAATTAGAAGTTCTGGTATAGAAAACCAGGGAGTATGGGTAGGGCATTTCAGAAGGTAACAACACCTCTCAGAGGATTAGGGTTATACAGGGTCTCTTTAAGTACAATTCTGGGCCCAGGAACAACAACAGTAATTGCTGTTTTCTTTCTATGCCTACTTTGACACCAACAGGGACAATCCTTTGTGCACATAACCACAAGGTCAATCTTCTGGACTTATTTGGTCTGGGCAAATTTGGCAAGTGACATGCACCTAGTTCGTCATTATCTGGACTGCTTAATGAAGGTCTTGCAAAATGTGAGCCTAGAAACTTGGAAGTGGTCTGCTATTGTGCATCTCCTGTACTGCTGGCACTGAAGTCTAGTGTCTTGGGTATAAGATCCTTTCTTCTTGAGACAATGAATTAATTGTTTGAGTCACATTCCCAGGTGTAGACAAGAAGACTGGTAGCCATTGTCCTTTCCAGACTGTCTAGATAAGTTGTTCCAGAAAGGCTTCTGAATGAAAGAGTCAGACATAGCCCATCTCTAGCTGATACCGACCAAGGAAAGGATGTCTCATGGCCCTTATATCTAGGGAAATCTTTGCACTTAGGTTCATATTCTGCACTAGTGACGTTTCCTTCATGTACCAATTACATAAAACCTGGGGCAACTTGTCTTAGGTCTTCAGATTTCACTTTAAAGTTCTTTACCACAAGGCGCACCCACTCTGGGATGAGATAAGTTCACAATGTACACAGTCCAGTTACTGAGGCCTGGCCAGTTGCTTTTCATTTTAATGAATAAAAAAAATTTCCTCTCTGTGTCTGATTTAAGCCTTTTCCTTGGCATTTCATAAACACCTATAATAATAGTTGAAACAATTTTATTTAACCATGATGCCCTGATTTCTAGACTAGAAAAATGGTATGTTTATTGAAGCACCAATGTAATTAAGTGTCTCATTTCTTCCCTTCTCTAGGTTTTTGAAGCATGACTCCTATCTTATTGCTGGCTACTGTTTGTATGGGAGTGGCCTCAACTGCTCATGAACTTGATCTCAGTTTAGATTTTGAATAGCATGAATGGAAGACAAAATACAGTAAGACATACAGAACGGTTGGTAACATGAAACTTCCAGATGAACCCCAGAGAGAATGGACCTTGCTTTTTTGGAGCTCTCTTAGTTAGGCTTCTATTGCTGTGATAAATACAACTACCAAAAGAAACTTGGGAGGAAAAAATTCGGTTGAGCTTATGGTTGTAGTTCATCTTGAAGATAAGTCATGGTAGGAAGCCATGACAGGAACTGAAGCAAAGCTGCTTTCTGGCTTGTTCCTTCTGCCTTGTTCAGTTGGTCTTCTTATATACATCAGGACCACTTTGCTCAGAGAACATACTGCCCACAATGAGCTAAGCCCTTCCACAAAGGGGAACTGTTAGGAGCAGATATGTCTTAACAAAAGATAAATAACTTTAAATCTCATATTTTGTGGATTTCTGATGTTTTTGAAAAACATCTATCTATATAAAGTAATCTGGACTGTTGTCTTTATATCTTAACTATTATCTTGAAAGTACTCTCACAAACTCAGAGCCATGAATTTGTTATTTGGCCCTTAACTCACATGTGTAATCAACTCAGAAATTTATAATGGCATCAATAGAAGGACTGGTTCTAAACTTTGTACTTTTAAACTTTTTTGACAAATAAATTCTATATCAAAGCAAATATATGATTGTAACTTAGTTACCAAATGAGATTATGACTGTACAACTCAATCTAGCTAATTCCTCCCTGTTAAATTACAACCATATCTAAATTCCTTATAAAAACAACCTCACAATAACCACTTTCAGCCCCCCAAAAATCCAGGGAATTGGGGCGATGACTCTTCTATAACTTCTTCAAGCTGTACATGGGCATTGAGGTATCCTTGGGGGTAGGGGGTAGGAAGAATGAAGAAAATGTTGTAGCCAGATGTGTCCTGACTGGACCCAGCTGAAAGTCCTTGAGACCAGGAATCCAAGTAGGCACACACTGCAAAATACAACTCTCAAGACAAAAGTTTAGAATCGAGATATCTTTTTGTTTGATTCTCTTGAATCTAGTTTTTCAGGTTGTCTCTCTCTCTCTCTCTCAAATCTGATCGGTATGACTCTGTGAGGTTTCCAGAGCCTAATCACACTTTTTAAAAACACAAAAACAA
The DNA here is from genome assembly GCF_011064425.1 of Rattus rattus. Lineage (NCBI taxonomy): Eukaryota > Metazoa > Chordata > Mammalia > Rodentia > Muridae > Rattus > Rattus rattus. The sequence continues at coordinate 77,301,444 of NC_046167.1, forward strand.
AACCTTTTCCCCAGAATACTGTGATCCTTAGTCTGTAATGAGAAAAGCTTGTATCTTGCACTCTCTCCCAGAGTAATAATATAATCATAAACTCAAAGTCATACCCATTGTGAATATTAAACAATTTTTAAAAAGGAAGCAAGCTAAACAATAGTGTATGAACCTGATAGGCTTTTGTACTCTGTCATATCAGGAAATTAACCCAAAATTCCCGTGGAGCCCACGTTAAGAGAATCTGAGCTTCCTGTTGTGGTAAATATCAAAAATAACCACAAATCCTCACTGGCTGGCATCAACAAGCCATATGGCCTTTAGCAGGGTAATTCATAACAAACTAAACACCTTCTATCAATTCCAATACCAATAATCAACTTATCAAGCCAGGACTTTAGCCCAAAATATAGTGATCTGTTAAGCTCTCTACCTGGAGCCACAGATTTTTATTTAACCTTAATAACTTGTAAATATCACAATTCTCTACTTAGAGTCAGTGACTAATTCTCCCTAAGTTCTGAACCGTGGGTGAAAATTCCTACGTGATTCAGGTACTCTCTGTACTCTCTTCTTAAAAACAAACTTAAATCACCTTTTAATAATACCTGTCATTAACAAGTAGCTTGTCTAACTAGGATTTCAACCCAAACTTTCCGTGGAGCCCACGTTAGAAGGAATATGAGTATCTTGAAAGATTTTCTTTAAAAAGCAGCTTTTATCTCTAACTCTCTGAGCTGTAACTACTTATCACGCAACAGGGCACCTACAGCCTGCCAGCCTGGTCTGTTTCTGTTTTTTTGTTTAAATTCCCATGTTTGAGATATCACGTGAATCAACATGGCACTGTCCTCCTCTTACTTAGAAATTAAAACTTTCTCTCAACTCTTAGGATTACTAGTGAATTCTTGCCTAGCATGTTGGCTCACCATCTGTTGTAAAATTATGAAAAATTGAATGCTGTCTTTTACCCTCACTAGATCCAGCACCACAGTGACCCAAGATATCTGGTAGATATCTTGCCAGAAACACACGTCCCAATTCTGTGGCGGCCCAGCGTCTCTAGCTACTACACACTCTCTTAAACTTAAATCGCTACATGAAAGAACACACAACACAATAACCTCTGATCCAATTGATAAGATATAATTGCCCACCTAGACACATAAAGCCCTATACACATCCATCCCTTAAGAATATTCATAACAACCTGTAAATGCACAGAGAGAAATCTTAATGTCAGGCTCCATATTCTCTCTGTGGATTTCGTATGATTAATCCTTGACTGCAGTCTCAATTCAGAAAAATCTGATGGTAGATAATAGTATTTGGGGACTAGTTTCCATAATAGAGACAGAGTAAGACTAGATACAAACCAGCAACAGATGTACAGAGGCCAAAACCTCTAGATTGTGGTTAGAGATGCAAACACATACTCATAAACACAGAATGAGTAACTCACCACAATAAATTCATCTTACTCTTGCACACGGGGAGGGCCCCAAACTTTTGAAAACAAAAATCATCCCTATGTTGTTTGACTCTGTTTTCTACCTTATCATGTTATAAGCCTATCTTGGGAGCTGAAACAACACTCATGGATAGCAAAGGATTTAGGTCTATTGTTTAGGTTTAATGGAGGGTTTTGTCTCTGTTTTTTTAACAGTTTTCTGTGGAGTCTGTATGACTCTACATGTGTCAGGGAGCCCCAACACCAACAAACCCGACAAATTAGCCCAGGGATAGCATGAGCACTTCCTTTGTGTACTTTGCAAAAGAGATGTCTGAGTTTATCATAACCCACAAACAGGTTGCATCCTGTGATGGATGCTCTGTGAGTCCATGGACTCTTTGGGTTTTATATCTCCCCACAATCGTCCTGTGAAGACCCGAGTCCACAGAATTGATGATGCTGGTACACAGTGAAGCCCTTCTTTCTACTCTCTGACTCCAAGGGCCTTAAAGGACACAATACAATCATTACTGCATCCCTCAGATTTTTTAGCCTCTATGAAGTTAATCATTGTAGACACAGGCAAAGTATTACACAAAACCACAGATCAACAGTTACACACAAACAGAAACTAGCGTGAACACAATCTGATAAGTAAAGACCCATGCAATCCAATTACGACCAGAGTATATTTCAAGACTTAATTTTCAATTAAAAAGTTAGTGTTTTAATTAATTAAAGGGGATTATAGAAAACACGAACTTAATGAGGGTGTTTAAATTTCTGCTCCTTTAAAAGAACTTTTGCAGCATGAAATGCCCAATTGAGAAACCAAAATTGTGAGTTGGTCCAAGAGGATGCTGGTCACAGGCCAGTACCTGGGGGCAAAGGAAAAACACTGTGACTCTTTAGAAATAATATTCCTGAGATCATCCTCTCATCCCTTTCTGGGCAGGTGGAAGCCTGGAACCAGCATTTCTGCCTCTATATTCTCATTGCTCATCTCTGGATCTAAACCAAGGTTCAAGACAAGGGCTTTCAAGAGGAAGAGCTGGGCAGTCATTCCTCTGACTCTGTGCTGCCACTATTTTACTTAGCCAGATGCCCTGTAAAAGATTGGTAAATCTAAATGAATCATTTAGAGACAACTGACAAGATGGCATTTGGATTGTTGCTTTCATGCTCCCTGGTGCAGCCATTGTAAGAACTGGAACAGATTTGGAATGAAGTTGAGCTTGAAATGAAAAGCATTGGTTCTCTAGTTAACATTGGAAAGGTGGATGCTACTCTTCATTCTAGCATTACTCCACAGTTTAGAGTTCAAGGTTATCCAACAAGTATGCTATTAGGAAGGAGACTTGGCATATAATTACAGGGGACTACTACTAACTAAATATGATATAAGTGAGCTTGCTTACAGATTGTCTGGGACTCTGATTTGCCCACTTCCAAGTCATCAACTGTTTGACCATGTACAGAAGAGGCACTGTATATTTTTTGTTTATATTGGTGGAGAATCACCCTTGAAAGAGAAATACATTGATATTGCTTCAAAATTAATTGTATATACATACTCTTCTTCTGCCTCAGAAGGTGTAGTCCCTTAAGTGTGTGACATTGAAAGAGATGCTTGCTGTGCTTATTTTCAAAGAAGACACTAATTTTGTTTATGATGCTATGAAGATGGTGATATGTCCATGTGGATCAGCAAGGAGAGGTTTCAGAGCCACCTTACTGTGAATGGCTTCCTTTTGTATAAGCTTGAAGACAAGAGAAAGCTTAGAGCCATTACAGTTATTGATGCTAAAAACACATCACTTGAGAATACCAGGTTAAAGTCAACTATTCAGGAAGTCATTAGAGAGTTCAGAGACCTCTCCCAGTGAGATTTTCGGCTTGGCCATATGGATGTTAATAACGATATATACACCTTGCCAAAGGATGAATCGACAGTCCTAACTAGAGTTGTACTGAATACTTCAAGTTGAATACTTCAATACTTCAACTCTAGTATCTAACAGTACTTTCTGTTAGATAGACATATGAAGGATACCAGAAATATGATCCAGTTTACTAGCAGCACTTTGGATAATACAGTACCAGCCAAAGAAGGTGTTAGCATTTTGCAAAGATTGAAAAGAACAGTATTTGATGTCAAATCTACAGTTGTGTTTGCATTCTACAGCTCTCCATATATGGGCTATTTTCTCTTCTGCTGGCCTCTGGGTCTTACCAGTATCATGGGCTACAGAATCTACACAGGTGACAGATACATAGCGAGCAAAAGGTGTCCAAAAGTGAAATGGAAAACCAGGAACAGATAGAAGAGAGCATAGAGCAGGAGTCAAGCAGAGGAAGATTCCTAGAGCCTACTCTGCAAGAGCCCAAGGATGTATTAGACTAGAAGAGGAACTTCACAGATAAAAAAAAAATTGATAGGATTTCGAGGTACTGAAGAATGTTTATTGAATTTAGAGATTTATTCATGATCTATTTAAAGAAGAGAACACATCCTTTCTATTTTGCTAATAACAACTACATTAATTAAAATAATTTTCCCATAAGTGGGAAGATGTTTGGAGCAACACAATGAAGAGTTTTTCCAAAAATAAAATGGATTACTTTACAGGTGTCCATTCTGTGCACAGTCCTCTGTGTGCATGTTCTCTGACAAAGTCAAGAAATTTGGACAAAATGTTAACCTAACCATTGAGGTGGAAGATGTGTATTTTGCAGAGAAAAAAAGTAGTACTTTCACCTACTATATCAATTCTCCTATATTTTGGGTAAAATTAATATAAACAAATTAGGTCTTTAAAATTTAGACATCTTAAAAGGAAATAGTAACTTTTTCTGTGTATCAGGTTTAAGATTCTGAGTTTTTAAATGAAGAGGTTTTTATACAACATAGTAATTTTATTAGTAGCTTTTAACAGAAAAAGATATATTAAGACTTATACTCAATTGCATTATTGTGAGGTTGGCATATGGTCTCATGAAGTGGGAGAAGAATATTGTAAATGGTTGGGGATTTAGCTCAGTGGTAGAGCGCTTGCCTAGGAAGTGCAAGCCCCTGGGTTCGGTCCCCAGCTCCGAAAAAAAGAACCAAAAAAAAAAAAAAAAAAAGAATATTGTAAATGACCTTTAAAGAATGACCAGGTTATTCGGGGGATGCTGGCTCCAGCCTCTGTCCTGTGCTGTCCAGCAGAGCACACTGTTGAGATTCTCTTAATACACCTGGCTTTTGTGCCAAGGTGGTTCTCCGTACTCTGCAACACGTTTCTTTATGAACAAGTGTTTTGATTATCTGTTGTGAAACAACTTTATGCCAAACCTATTATTCTATTTGTACTTTTTAAAATTTGTTTAGTGGGAAAACAAAATGTGTAAGTGGATTGTACGTGACTAATTTTATTTTTTTTGTATTAAACTTTTACCTTTCACTTATCTCTTCTTCAGGATACTTTTATTTGCATGTCATGTTGCTACCATAACAAAATTTAAAATTCGTTTGCTCACATGCTTTTCCCTTTAGTGTGTTATCATCATCCTGAATACTGTTTGCTTCTCAGGAGAAGATACATCAGAATCAAGGCAGCTCTTGTCATAATCTAGAAAAATCTTGATCCTCTAATTCAGTTTTAAGTCCCAGGATTAAATACCAAAAACAGAATCCTTCAAGAAATTGCAGTTCCGCCTTTCTTTCATGCGTAAAGTTCTGATTTCTGAAATACAAAACCATAGCTCATTAATGCTTAAGCAACATTTAAGTGTGGAGTGAGGAGGAGGCCTGGTGGGTGGGGAGAGACATCCTCTTGGAGACAGGGGAGGAGGAATGGAATGAGGAGCTGTCACAGGGCAGACAGGGAAGGGGATAATGACTGGACTGTAAAAAACAAAGATTAAAGATACGTTAAAAGAAAAGTATTCCAGAGAACGTACATGTTTAGTCCAGCATCCTCAGCAGCTCTGTCCTGAAATCCCTCTTCACTGTGCACATCAATATTCCTGTAGCTTCTATCACTTGAAGCTCATTGGAGATTTTTTAGATATATAGGTTTTGTTTCCTTCTTCACTCAAAGAACTTCTGTCATGGGGTTTAGAAATACTGTAACAGACGCCAAATGAGGAAAAGGAATGGGAATGTCTCTTAAAGAGATGAAGCAATCGTGTCTGGTGTTTCTCTTTAGTCAATTTTATTGCCTATGGTGTTCCTAACATTTTGACTTGGCAGCTTTTGATTTTAAGGTAATAATATCTTCATCAGTGTTTTATGATGATCAGAAAATCACTGCTATTCTTATGTACAAATTGTTAAGCCAGCGTGAGATGTTAAGACTTAAGTAGCAGAACTGAATTTGCCATTTTATTTTTACAAATATGTATATTTTGATGAATGTGTCTGAGTCCTAAGAATGAGACAAAATAATAATAACTTTGTAGATTGGACTAAGCTATAAACGTGCTTGAAGCTCTGTGCTTCTACTAAAGTATTGAACTGTGCTGCTTTGTCTTGTGGCACCAATTGGAAACCTTGACTTTTCTAAAGTAAGGTAATTAAAAGCACTGAAAGAAGAAATGCTTTCTGTCTACTGAAATGTACTATACAGCTCAATGAGGGATTCACAAGTCAGAAAGGCATCCACATACCTTTTTCCTGTGTGTCTGGGTTCAATGCATCCTTATACCTTTCCCCATTGCTTGTCAGCTGCTGTGGGGTCTTGGTCAGCTTGGGTGAATCTTGAATGAAGGTAGCTGTATACATCACATGAACACCCACTCTACAGGATCGCCCTATCTCACTGGTCTTCTTCAGAGAAACTATTCGTGCTGTGAGTAGAAATTGTGGCTACCATTAATGAACAGAATGTCCCCTAATGAAGTAGGAATGACTATCTCAGGGGAGATGACACTGCAACACTTCTACAGCTGTGAATCAAATGGCTGATCTGTGATCTGGAGCCTTTTGTCAACGACACACTCGTATTTACCACCAACTAGCACTAAGCAAGGGAATCACAGTGTGTTTGTTTCTTGACAGAAAATAAGAGAGTTAAACAAGACTACAAGTAAAGAAAACTAAATAATATAAGGAACAGAAAGCAAAGGACTTTGAATATAAGTCACACCTGGAAGAATAAACTAATGGACATTCACCAGGGAGTTTCCAATCGATCAATTGTTATGAAAACATAGAAGAAGTTATGTGTTTTATATTCATATACAAATATAAAATATGACAAAGGAGATTTCCAGGCTCTTCATTGTCCCACAGTAAAGACTTTGGAGGTCCTTTATTGATGACAAACCAAACTCCTAAAGTACTTTTATGATTTTCTTGTCCAATGATAAACTTGCAGGCGTTTGGGGAATTGATAAAGATGTAAGAAAGGACTTTGTAAATGTGACTCCATCCACTCAGGAATTAAGGCCAACCATTAACAAATAAGACCTCAGAAAACTAAACTGATTCTGTATAGCAAAGGCAGTGATCAGTCAAGTGAAAGGAAGCCCACAGCATCAGAGAGAAGCCTTGCCAGTCAAACACCTGAAAGAGGATTAATATTTAGAATACACAAAGAACTCAAAAAAACAAAGCATCAGGAAGACAAACAGCCCCACTGGAAATTGAGGCCAGAGTTCTCAAAATATGAAATTCAAACTGGCTAAGAATGCCCTTTAAAATGCCATTCAACGTCCTTCTCTAGCAATCAGAGATATGCAAATGAAAACTCTGAGTTTTCATCTTTCCCCAGTCTGAATGGACAATAAGGTAGGGAAAAGAGCTGACACTGAATGCTGGTGAGGATGCAGAGGAAGAGGAAGCCCCACTCATTCTTGGTGGGAGTGCAAGCTGGTACAGCCACAATGAAAACCAGTGCGGAGAAGTCTCAAAAAGGTAAAAGTACATAGATCTACCATATCAACCAGATATACCAGTCCTTGGCTTATACCCAAAGGATTCAAAAATCCTACTCTACATTCTCACTCTCTTTGCCATGCTCACTACCACTCTATTCACAATACCAAGGAAACAGAAACAACTAAATGCCCTTCAACTGATAAAATGGATAAGTGCAAATGTGTTACATATACACATTTGAATTCTCTTTTCATATATATATACATATATATACATATATATATATAATCTCTCCAATAATAAAAGAAAAAATCAAATCATGAAATTTGCAGTTACCTGAAGGGAAATACTATTACAAAGTAGTATGCAGAATGAGGTATTGCCACCTGTTTCTCTTCTCTTTGTGGATTTAACTCTGAATCTTTGGATGTAAGTATATAATGGAGAGTGCCGGAAAGTAAAAATGAACCATCAGGACAATGAAAGAAGACGATATAGGCTACTTTCATTTTCCTTGGCTATCTCCCAAAGCATGAAAGAGAGACACACTTTGGACACATGACAAACACTAAATAAAAAGTCATGAATTTGAAAGAGAGTCAGAACACAGGAAGATTAGGGTGGGCAGAAGAGTGGATAAGAAATGAAAGTATCAAAAACATGAGTTTAAAAATGACTTGGGAAATTGGCAGAAAACAAATAGGCATGGGGTTGACACATGAGAAATTGTGAGTTTTCCATAAAGAAAGAATGCACTTATCTTAGATAAATAACTATGCAGTTGTTTTGAGAAATAGAGATTTTAAGTGAACATGAGTCAGAGCAAGTCCATGCTCCTCCTCGTCATCCTGATTCCAAAATGTTTCCACGCCTCTGTACTCTTTGTACCCCAGGGAAGAAGGATAGAAAGACCACATGACTGACAGGATCCCGTGTATGGTTCTTGAAGGACATCACAGAAATCAGAACCACAGTCAAACTTTCTGCAAGATAAAAAAGAAACACTGACACCCCAGTTAGCACGCAGTTCCTGTGTTGTTAACATGGGGCCATTCACTGTTTAGAAAGCAGCATGTGCTTTCTGCTGAAACCTCTATCCAGATGAAAGTTGTATTTTCAGTTGTTGCCCCCTCCCCCTCCCACTCCTCCTCCTCTCCTACCTCCTCCTCCTCTTCCTCTTCCTCATCCTCCTTTTCTTCCTCCTCTTCTTTCTCTTCTTCCTCCTCTTTCTTCACCGCCTCCTTCCCCTCTCCCTCCTTCTCCTCTTCCTCTTCCTCCCCCGCCTTCCACCTCCTCTTCTACCTCCTCCTCTTCCTCTTCTTCCTCCTCCTCTTCCTCTTCTTCCTCCTCCTCTTTTCTTCCACCTCCTCTTCTTTCTCTTTCACCTCCTCTTCCACCTCCTCCTCCACTTCCTTCTCCTCTTCCTCTTTTCCTCTTCCCTCTCTTCCACCTCCTCTTCTACCTCCTCCTCTTCCTCCTCTTCTTCCTCCTACTTCTCCTTTTCCTCCTTCTTCTGTATTCTCCAACACATTTCTAATGTGCAGGTTCCATGGCATCGTACAACACTCTGTGTTGTAATTTTAAATGAATTGTTGCTACTGAAGGAACATACTTATAAAAATTGAAATAAGTCTTGTTCAGAAGGATTTAGTTGTGTCCTTCAGGATCTTGGTACAGACAAGCCAGGTGATCAGAGCTTACCTATCCCCCCCCCTTGGGGGGGGGCTGTTGAAGGAAGATTTTAATCAAGTATGAAAGGCGATAAGATAGCTAGCTGTAGTTCCTGCTGAACTGGTTTGTCAGGCTCAAATGGCATGATACAAGGAAGCAGAAGGTCAGAATTTACACTTAGAGGTCTGAATTGAGATACTCTGACCACTATCAATTTTGTAAAGTAGTTTCAGTGATGTACAGACAGGTAATGTGTTACTCCCTGACTTAAGCTTCTTTTACTGTTTTTTGTGGCATGTATAAGTTTCTTGGTATATCTTTCGATTTTGTGTACATTGGTTAGTATGGGGGAGACAGGTACCAAATCTATCTTCTCGAGACACAAAGGAAGAAAAGCAAATGTTACAAAGCAATAAACAGATGAGGAAAACATGCTGTTGCCATGGAATAGAACACTAATAACCTTACGCATTGGGTAAATAGCAGCACATGCTTTGGAGCCCACTTGATCACTTAATGCTTCTATGTTTTTATGATGTTATAAGAGCAATTACATTTCAACATGGCTGTGGTAGGAGACAAAGACTTAACCCCTAGAAAGAGGTGAATGTTCAAGCAAACCAAGTATGACATGGAGGATGGCAGGTTTGAGAGAATAAAGTGGGGGATTGCTGTGAAATGAGGACATTAATTAATTCCCTTGAGACATACGATGGTGTTTACACATCAGTGTGACTGTCCCTACTGCCATTGAACTGAGTAATTCTGTGAATTATATGAGAACTTTTATCTTAAAAATATTATGCCACATGAAGAGAGTGATAGTTCAGATTGCTGCTTCTAGATGGGGATTAGTTTAACTTCAAGCAGAGGTTAGCACATAAATGCAAATGCACCTTGAGTCCCCTGTTGTCAAGCAAGTCAAAATGTGCTTAAAAACCTCATGAAATCACATGATGAACTAATTAAACAATCTCTCTTATGAATATGTAGTTATATAATTAATTATATTATAATTATATTAATATAGTTATCTAATTATATTTATAATAGTAGGAAAATGACAAACTATTGGATTTAGGGCTGTGCTTACTTCTTGACTTGTAGAAGCTAAAATTTGCATGCATTCTTTTATCTATTACTGTTTTTATCTGTCTAAAACATATTCAGTTCTTTGTCTTAAATTCTGATATTAAGGCTCATGAAGATAAGTTTTCTAGAATTAAATTTCAAAATGAAATTTTTTTAGATGTATTTGTTTGATGTAAGTGCACACTGTCTCTGTCTTCAGACACACCAGAAGAGGGCATCAGATCCCATTACAGATGATTGTGATCCACCATGAGGCTGCTGGGAATTGAACTCCGAACCTCTGGAAGAGCAGTCATTGCTATTAGCTGCTGAGCCATCTCTCCAGTCCCAGAGTGAATATTGGGAAAAGGAAAAAAGAAAAATTAAAATGTAGAGAAAGAAATGAAAGCCATTTCAAACGTCTTTCACTTTTCTCCATTTACCCATGACTGTTTGCAAATGATTCATATTTCATGACTTATTTGATAAAGAGAGGGAGGAGAAATTATTCCTGAGTGAGGGGACAGGAAAGGGACATTCCGAGTGCCAAGCAGCATCAGGGGGTCTGGTACCCTATCTGTTCCTTTTCCATCTGGGATGACCTTCTCCTTGTCATTCCTGATTGGAGATGGTCTTCTGTTACGACTCTTACGACATCTGTGTCCTACCCAATGCTGAAGTCGATGATCTGCAGCATCTGTGCACACACAGGGTCCAAGCTGAGCTTTGCACTAGAGTGTAGTGACTCAGCCACTCCAGGATATTTTAATCAAAACTACTTTCTCTAAAGTAAAAGCGGTGCTGGGCTAAAATTAAACACAGAATTATCTGGAAACATTTTTTTTCTTGATAAACCCTCCAAACACAATGTCAGGACTCAAGGTCTCAAGGATGAATAGTCACATTGCCCGTCAGTAACAGCCTACAAATTGCCCCACTCTATGACAAGATGGGATCAGTTGTGACTACATTCCTGGAATGTCAAGGTCTACAGGGCCAGTTTACTCTCTGACACATCCAGTCACAATAGGACGGGACTCAGGGGTGGGGTTCCCCAGGCAAAGACTCAGATGTTAAGGTCTAAGGGAGATGCAGCTGAAACAGATCTGTAGAACCCAAGATCCTCTGAAACTCAAGCCTGAGGAGATCATCTGAGGAGCAGCAGACATCCCAGGTGAGCCTACTAGGCCAGTGAAGGTAGATGGGGAACTTACAGTTGAGGACAGACCTGGACAGATTCTCTTGAGAAAACAGGCAGTTCTTTCACATCTCTTCAACCTTTGTAGCCCCAGTGTAGGGGAACAGGAGAGGTTAGGAAAAGAAAGAGTTAAAGGATAAACAGATCCCCCAAGGTCTCAACTCTGTTCTAGTTCCCAGTGAGAAAATCTGGACCTGATCAAAGGGAAATTCAGGGCATCCCCTGTTCACAAAGCTGTGTCTTTCACTGCTTGTGTCAGTTGCCCTTGCCACACCCCTGGCCTGGCCCTTCCTGGAGTGTTCAGAGTGTGCTCTTGAGAGTGAGTGTCTTGTGCCTGTGCCTCACTTACACTGGTGTTTCTGGCTTCTGGATTCTTGGCCAGGTGAACTTTTTCCATATTTAAAAAGCAAGTGTAAAGTTTCCAGTGCTGTCCCAAGCATAGGACAGAAGAACTAGTGAGTGTTGGTTGCCCTTCTGTACTTCCTCATGGAGTCCATACCAGGAAGTTTTAATTCCAGGGAAGCTCAAAGACCCAGTGTATCTCCCGCTCTACGTTAGTCTGGAAGGATGTATTATGTGTGCCCAAACTCCTGGACTCCCCTTTCTGTGTACTTAGGGTCAAATGTCATGCTAGAAACAATTGTAAGGAAAGTTTTTGCCTGGTGAGCACAGGTACTTATCTGAACTTAAGCACAGAGTCCCTTTTGAAAAGAGAATGTGAGCCCTCAACTGACTAATTGTTTCAGTAGACAAATATTTAGGTGACCGCAGTACTTCTGGTCCAAATATTAAGCTAAATACAACCTAAGTACTTACTTCAAACTTTAAAATTCTGAACCACAAGTGACATCAATCTATTCTGGTTACAAAAGTTCACAGCACTCACACAATGAACAAAGACCAAGGAAACAAAAAAAAATTAAGATAGTAAGATCAATGAAGAGTATGGTGTTGCACCGGCAACTTGTTGACCAACGGAAGAGGCAAAGCTGATTTCTGTTTAAAGAGGTAGGTGGTGCTTAAGGACGGTTTCTGCCTGGTGAACACAGGTACTTATCTGAACTTAAGCATAGAGTCCCTTTCGAAAAGAGAATGTGAACCCTCAACTGACTTATTGTTTCAGTAGATGGTTCCTATTTCTCATTTTGAGTGTCTTCTAGAAAAGAATATTTAATCGTAGATAAGGAGTATTAATTTTTTTGGTGTTCGAATTGGCCAAGCTAGTAGAAATATCTTATATTCCTGGTTATACTTTGCTCTTGGATGTTTAGAAATGTAGGCATTCACAGATTAATGTGATATATATAATATATTAATGTAATATATGTAATGAGAAAAAACTCAATGATTTTAAATAAATCCTGATTTTGCTAAGTGTTTACTCAGATAGTTAAAGCCTAACAAAATTGGCAAAATCACAAGTGATTATGTTGATTAGATATACAGTTGTATTTCTAAGTCAAATTTTTGTAAATGTTAACAAAGTGATATTTTAAGAGAATTCCATTTATTTAATTAAAAGCTTTGTATCAGTGCATGGAACTTTGACCTTAGGAAATTTAATAACCTTTAATCATCAATTCTCTGTCATCCCTAAGTCTCATCTGCCACTTGGACTCAGTGACACCTGCCACATTAACTCAGACCTTTTCCAACCTGCCTTTAAGCTTTCTTGGTATTCCTCTCATAGCAGATCTTTCTTAGCAAAAATTCTTTTATTGTACAAAATCCATTCTTTTCTAAAACATGATCATTTTTCCTTTTCACTCTGCTCTTTTAAGGAAATACATCCTCGTTTTTATGTCCTTATCACCACAACTCTTTCACCCACTTACTGTTACTTTTCTCTCTCTCTAAAGAGATTCCTTATTCGCTCATTTTAAAAAATTAATATAATTATACAATTTCTTTTCCTCCCTTTTCTTCTCCTATGTCCTTTCCCTCCAAATGTTCCCCTTACTTTCTCTCGAATTCATAGACCCTTCCTGTTTATTATTATGCTTACATACATTGCATAAGTATGTAAGTATAACCTGCTCAGCCCATTTCATGTTGCTCATATATATGTGGTTTCAAAACTGTGCCTAGAACTATGAGATCGATTGGCTCTTGTGACCTCCACTGCAGTGGCGGCTCTGGCATCCAGGATCTCAAACACAACAACTCACTGAGGTAGAGAACTGGATTTTTCAGACACATTCCAAAGTAAAGAAAATAGGAACTAATGCATGTTGTCTTTCTCTGATTATCTGCTGATAATGTTCCAGCAAGATTTCTGAAGGGAAATGAGCTGATATACCTCTAGGCCAAGAAAATGATATCTCGTGACCCCCAACTCTTGGCATTGTGTTTCTCTCTACTTGGGATTATATTTTGTACAGTGATATTTTGTTCATGTGACCTCAGTATCAATGGCACCAATCCTATGCCTTTGTTTTAAATTTCTGAACTGCAGGATGCATCCACAGCCTGTGATGAGCTAAGCCAGTTACTATTCATTTTAGTGGATAAACAGAATTCCTCTGTGCATCTGCTTTAAGACAAGCAGATCTTTAACTTTTTCCACACTACATTCTCTAGAGCAGTTTAAATCATTTTATTGCACCATTAGGATATTAATTTCTAGGTACAGATAAGAAAGTTTTTCTGAATCATTAATGTAATCAGTATGTATGTCTTCTTTTATAGGTGTATGAGACATGATTGCTGTTCTCTTCCTAGCGATTCTCTGCTTGGAAGTCAACTCAACTGCTCCAACACCAGATCCCAGTTTGGAGGTTGAGTGGAATGAATGGAGGACAAAACATGGGAAAACATACAACATGGTTAGTAACATGAAAATTCCCATAGACAATTGTAGGCATAAATTTTTTGCAACCTACTTTTAATAATAGTTCCCACCTCTCCTATAGCTCATTACCCAGCAGAAGTAGTAGAAGAGAAAAGTTATTAGGACATGGGGAAAATGGTCCTGTTCAGCAATAGTTTTTTTTTTTTTTACACAATTACATTTTATTCAGCTGTAAGGAAAAATGAAAGCATAATATTTGAAGGAAAGTGGATGGGACTAGAAATCATTCTGTCAAGAAAAATAAGCCAAACTCAGCCCAACACAGTGTTTTCTCTCATGCATAAAACCTATATTTAAATGTATATAAGTGAGAGAAAGAGGAGAGGGGATTAAAAGAAAGAAGACTAAAAAAAAACCATGAGAGGAAAAATCTTAAGGAAATGGATTAAGAGGCAACATTGTTCATAATAGCCAACAAGGTAAAATGATCCAAGACCCTTCAACTGATAAAGCGAGATACAGCCGCACAGTGTAGTATTACTTAGTAATAGATGGTGAAGCACTGGTCCCCAGTACAGCATAGATGAACTTGGAAACATTATGCTAATATTCTACTTAGCTCCAGCTGTCAACTTGACACAAACCTGGAGTCATCTGGGAAGAGGGGTTCTCAGTTGAAAACAATCAGCAATAGTTCTTTGGCAGCAGTTCAGTCCCGTAGCAAACACCAAATATGACTCAGCAGCTACAGGCCAGTTCTCTAGGCAGGCAGACACCAGGCAAAAACCAGCAGCTGTAACCACAAGACTATCCAGCCAGGCTGAGGTGAGGCTGTGTCGGGAGCAAGCTGCCTCAGGGACTTCAAGAGCAGTTCTTGGGTGAGTATTTCTCAATGGCAGCATTATCACAAGTTGAGCTCAGCACTGTGTAAGGCAAACCAACACATGTGTTTTGGTAGAGAAGAATAGCAAGGCAGAGCAAACCAAACCAATGCTCAGTGCTCCTCTCCCACTGTCTGTGGGGTCATATTTATCTTCCTTCATCAAGTTTCCTTTCATGTGTCTGCTACATCAAAACATCCTCTCACCTGTGTCTGCTTCAGGAAAACATTCTTTCCTTTGTATGCTTTAGCAAGACGTCCTTTCACATGTGTGCCCCATCAAAACATCATTCGACATAATTGAGTTTCCGAAGATGCTAGAAGTTTCCACTTCAGACAATAGTACTGTGTAATTATGTATGTTTGTATTATGGTCATACCATGAATTCGAGAATCTAGTTCAAGGCTTAATCTGAAGACACATATTGTGTATATTATGTGACAAAAATTTCTATGTTACCAGATGTGGATAATGGCTTTCAGAAGAGTGCAGCCATCCTTTGCCATGGTTCCTCTTCCCTAGTGGGTCCGTGAGTGAACTTGGGTTGGTCTTGAAATAGAAGGGAAGATCACAACTCGTATTCTTTTTCCAGAATGAAGAAAGACTGAAGAGAGCTGTGTGGGAAAAGAATTTTAAAATGATTGAACGGCATAATTGGGAATACCTTGAGGGGAGGCATGACTTCACCATGGCGATGAATGCCTTTGGTGACTTGGTGAGTGCAACGTGACATAAATTACACGGCATAGTAACTCTCTTCAGTTCTTTATAAATATCTTCAATGATATGTTGACTTTTCTTGAAGACCAATATAGAATTTGTGAAAATGATGACAGGCTTTCAAAGGCAGAAGATCAAGAAGACGCACATATTCCAGGATCATCAGTTTCTTTATGTCCCAAAACGTGTGGATTGGAGACAGCTTGGCTATGTGACTCCTGTGAAGAATCAGGTATAGTAATGTGTCAGTCCCAACTTACACCACTCACAGAAAGCCATGAAAGAAATGTTATCTTTGCTTTCTCTGAGTATGGAGCAGCATGCAGTTCAGTTTTATAAAACATATTCGGAAGTGTGAATTGTCCACAAATATCTGTTATTAGCCTTGTAATGACTCACAGCTTTTTCTTCATCCCTTAGGGTCATTGTGCCTCTAGTTGGGCTTTTAGTGCAACTGGGTCCCTAGAAGGACAAATGTTCAGGAAAACAGAGAGACTGATCCCTCTGAGTGAGCAGAACCTACTGGACTGCATGGGATCTAATGTTACCCATGGCTGCAGCGGTGGCTTCATGCAGTATGCCTTCCAATACGTGAAAGACAATGGCGGCCTTGCAACTGAGGAATCCTATCCTTACAGAGGACAAGTAAGTAGAGCTCCTGTGCTGTTGCCATTCCAGCTCAAGCTTTAGAAAGCACAACTGCAGAGACAATCTACCTGCTCTCTGCAAACTCACCTTCTGATTGATTTAACTCTTAGAGGACTTCATGCACACATATAATATGTTGTGGCCAAATTTACACCATTCCTTTGTCTCCGTTTCCTCCTCTGTCTCCCCAAAACACTTTTTCTTCCCATCTTCCTGCTTTCCTTTTTTATTATAATTAAACCCGCTAAGCTCACATAATACTGCATGTGTATACATGAGTATACGACCATTGACCAAAGCATAAGTAAGCTCTCTGGGGCCATATCAATAAAGAAAACTTACTCTTCTCCTGAAGGAACTATCAACTGCCAATAGCATTACAACCAGGGGTGGAACTTCATGATCCTCCCCACTGTCCATGTTGATATTTTGGCAGATTGGATCTTATGAAGATCATGTGTTTAAAGTCATAACTCTGATTTCATATGTGCAATATCCCTCTCATGTCTCAACACATAATTTTTATTACCCATGCTCACTAACTCTTTTTTTTTAAACATTTATTTATTTATTATGTATACATCATACAGCTTTCTGTCTGCATGTATGCCTGCAGGCCAGAAGAGGGCATCAGAACTCATTACAGATGGTTGTGAGCCACCATGTGGTTGCTGGGAATTGAACTCAGGACCTCTGGAAGAGCAGTCAGTGTTCTTAACCTCTGAGCCATCTCTCCAGCCCCCTCACTAACTCTTTTACAATCTTTTGTACACTACTACCACTGCCTCCTTATGAAATGATACCTAAGCCTAAGATAGCAACCACATATGAGGGGGAGCCTGGTATGGTTGTCTCTCTAGGTACGAGTTACCTCACTCAGAATTATTTCCAGTTGCACCCACTAACCTATGAACTTCATAGTTTCATTTTTAATAACTGTATATAGTCCATTGTGTATATGTACAAAGTCTTCATTTACCAGTTGATAGGCATCTAGGCTGCTTCTGTTTTCTGGCTCTTAAGGATAAAGTAGCAATGAATGTGGATGAGCAAATATCCTGGTGCTAGGACCTAGACCCCATGGTTATATTCCCACAAGTGTTGCTAGCTGAATCATAGCTGATCTATCCCTGACTTTTTGAGGAAATTGTACTCTGATTTCCAAACTTCCACCAACAGCGGTAAGTATCCCCCTTTATCCACACTTATACCAGCTGATTTTAGTCATCTGTTTATTATCTTAGCTATTCTGGTCAGAGTAAGATGAAATTTCTTTTTTGTTTTTTTTTAAGAGTTAAGAGAAGCAGGAACAGGGTGTGTACCTCAATAGAGCCAGTGCTGGAACAGGGTTCCAAGATGAAATTTCAAAGCAATTTTTAAGTTGTATTTACTTGATGGTTAAGGATGTTGAACATCTTAAAAAGTATTTCTTGGGTATCTAATTCCTTCTTTTGAGAACTCAGATTAATTCTAAACTGCCCCCCCCCCAAATTTAATTGGGTATTTGTTTTCTTGGTGTTGGTTTGTTTTTGTATTGGTTTTGTTTTTTAATCTTTGCGTGTTCTGGATAGTAATCATTTGTCAGACATAGAGCTGGTAAAAAAAAACAAACAAACAAATAACAAACAAAAAAAAACACCATTCTGCAAGATATCTCTTTGGATGGTGGTTTCTGTTGCTATATTCAAGGGTTTATTAGTTTCCTGAGGTCCTATGTGTGCCCATTACTGTTCTCTGTAGAAATGCTAGACCACATTTATTCATCTAATTTCCATGTAAAGTTTATTTAAGATAAACTCCAATTAAACAGAGGTTTAAAACCTTAAAGATATAGATGTGATATTATGTAAAAAAAATGAAGATTACAAGCATAGGAGGAAAACATTACTTTTTTTTAACTAGGATAAGGAAACCCGGAGGCCATTATTACTTCCAAAGCACAGGGCATAAGAGTGAGTTTTCTGGAACACACTGAAAACACAATTAGACATTTTCCCACATTAGTTTTGACTCTCCCCTAGCATCTCTACTTTTTCTTCATGTAAAGTTTATTAAAAATGTCCTCGATTGTCCTTCAAGATAGTAATTGATAATCCCATGCATTTAACAAGATACTTCACCAGTTTCTTCTTTATTTTTAAGAATATTTTTATTGAATATTTTTTATTTACATTTCAAATGTTATGCCCTTTTCCCGTGCATAAACCCCCTATCTCATCCCCCTCCATCTTCTTCTATGAGGGTGTTCCCTTCCCCAACCACCCACCCTGAAATTCCCCTACACTGGGGGTTGGGGGAGTGTCCAGCCTTGGCAGGACCAAGGGCTTCTCCTCCCATTGGTGCCCAACAAGGCCATCCTCTGCTCTAAATGCAGCTGGAGCCATGGGTCTGTCCATGTTTACTCTTTTCTTCACCAGTTTCTAAAATGCTTTTTGTTTGGTTCAGTTCTGAGATCACATCTTACTATGCAACCATGGTAGGCCATGAGCTTATTCCACAGACCAGGCAGGCAGGCTGTGAACTAACACAACCCTCTCTGCTTGAGTTTGTTACCAACAGCATTGTCTGAGAAAGAAACACATCCTGTGTCTAGGAGCTCCCTGAACCTTGACACACTAAAAACAAAGGGAAATGGTCTGTATAACAGCCATTTCCACTTCAAAGGTCTAGGAAGGCTATTTCTGAAGAGGTATGAGCTTTTTTCCATTGTTGCTCTCATGTTTTTCTACCCACATTTCCTTGTTTCCCCCCCTCCAACCCCCGATGATCTATTAACAAAACTTTTTATTCCCTGTAAACACAGTTTAATGATTACATAGTATCTTTTTAATTAATTTATTTATTCACTTTACAACCCAATATCAGCTCCCATCTCTTCCCAGCCCCCCTTCCTCTCTTCCTCCCATTGTCCCTCCCATTCTCCTCTGAGAATGGCGTGCCTCCACACATCATCCTCCCAATGCCCATCACCCCAAACCCCACACCCCACACCCAGCACATCAGTCTCTGCAGGACTAGGTACATCCTCTCTCACTGAGGCTAGACCAGGCGGCCCAGTTTGGGGAACAGAATCCAAAGGCAGGCAGTAAATTCAGGGAGAGCTCTGCTCCAGTTGTTGGGGAAGTTGCATGTCTGCTACATATGTTCAGGTGGCCTACGTCCAATCCATGCTCACCCTTTGTTGGTGATTCAGTCTTTGGGGACACAAAATCCATGTTAGTTGATTCTGTTGGTCTTCCTATGGACCTATCCCCTTTGGGACCCTCACACCTTTCCTCCCACACTTACTCAATACTCCTCAAGCTCCATCTCATATCTGGTTCTGGGTCTCTGCATCTGTTTCACTCAGCTGTTGGACAGAGTGTCTCAGAGGAGAGTTATGCTAAGATCCTGTCTGCAAGCATAATAGAATATCATTAACAGTGTCAGGGAGTGGTTCTTGTCCATAGGGCGAATCTCAGCTTGGGCCAGTCATTGGTAGTCCATTCCCTCTATCTCTGTTCTATCTTTGTCCCTGCACATCTTGTAAGCAGAACATGTTTTAGATCAGAGGTTTTGTGGGTGAGTTGCTGTCCTTATCCCTCCACTGGGATTCCTGCCTGACAAGAGAAAGTGGACACTTCAGGCTCCATATCCTTCACTACTAGGAGTTTCAGCTAGAGCGACCCCCATAACCATTCTGGAACCTCCCCCCATCCCAGGTCTCTGGCATGTCCTAGAGATGCTCCTCCCCAATTTGAGTTCTCTCCTGTTATTCCTACACCTGATCCCCCTTCCCACTCCCATCCTCATTCCTTCTCCCACCCAAATCCCTCTCTCCATCCATCTCTGATATCCTTTTTATTTCACTCTCTAAGAAAGATTCAACCAGCCTTTGGCCCTCCTTGTCATTGGGTTCTTTGGGTCTGTGGAATGTAGTGTGGTTATCCTGTACTTCGTGGCTAGTATCCACTTATTAGTGAGAATATGCATACATGTTCTTTGGGGTCTGGGTGACCTCACTCAGGGTATTTTCTAGTTCCATCCATTTGCCTGTAAAATTCATGATGTTCTTGTTTTTAATAGCTGAGTAGCATTCCATTGTGTGAATGAACGTTTTCTTTATCCATTCTTCAGTTGAGGGCCACCTACATTGTTTCCAGTTACTAACAATTGTGAATAAAGCTGCTATGAGCATAGCTGAGCAAGTGTCCTTTTGGGATGGTAGAACATCTTTCGGGCATCTGCCCAGGAGTGGTATAGATGGATCCGGAGGTAGAACTACTATCAATTTTCTGAGAAACTGTCAAATTCATCTTCGGAATGGTTATAGAAGTTTTCACTCCCACCAACAATGGAGGGGTGTTCCCCTCGCCCCACCTGCTTGCCAGTATGGATGTGGCTGTTGTTTTGTCCTGTTAAAGGAGATTTTTCAGTTTCATGAGGTCCCACTTATTAAGTTGATATTAGTGCCTGAACCATGGGTGTTCTATTCAGGATGTTGTCTCCTGTACCAATGAGTTTCTCTTCTATTAGATTTAGTGTATTTGGTTTTATATTGAGGTCTTTGATCCACTTGGACTTGAGTTTTGTGCAGGGTGATAAATTGGCATCTATTTCTTAACCATGAACCATATGAATCCCTTAAAGTCAGTAAGAAAAATCTTTAACCAAATTAACAAAGGGGAAATGAAAGACCAAAATTATTAAAATTAGGGATGAAAGTGGGGATATTACAACAGACACAGGGGAAATTCAACAGGTCAGGGGTTATTCATTAAAATTTTATATTCCCCTATACTAGAAAATATAAAAATAAGTGGGTAGGTATCTAGATATATGTGACCTATAAAAATTAAATCAAGATGAAGTAAATAATCTATATGAACATATAACTGACATAGATTCTGTAACTAAAACATCTTACCTATAAAGAAGCCCAGGACCAGATGAATTCAGCATAGAATTTTACCATTCCTTCCACAGAAAGCTAACGCTAATTTGCCTCAAATTTCTCCATAAACTATAAAGGAAGGAACATTTCCAGATTATTAAATGAAGTCAGTGGTACCCCAATACCAAAACCTAATGAAGGTTACACCAGAAAAAAGGTTTATAGGCTAATCTCTCTAATCAACTTGGTAGCAAATATCTTTAGCACAATCCTGGCTAACTAAATTCCAGAATATGTCCAGATGATCATATATCACAATCAAGTCAGCTTCATTCCATCTTCATGCAGGGTTTGTAGATATATTTAAATTAATAATTGTAATTCACCACATACACTGAAGGAGAAAAACTACAGGATCATCTCATTAAATACATTTAACAAGATCCAACGTTGCTTCATGAGAATGTATGGATACAGGGGACATAGCTCAACATAATAAAGTCAGTGTGCTACAAGCCCACAGTCAACATCAAAGCATTTCAACAAAAATAAAGGAAATTACCATTAAGGTAGTAGAACCTGTCTATAGACCATCATTGCTGTCACTGACAGTACCAGCCTTTGTATGGTTATTTGAGGGGCTGCTTACCGAGGACCCCTTCTTGCTGCTATGAACCCAGAGAATAGGAAAACCACTCCACCGAGGACACATCTATCCACTGTGAATATTTTTATGGACGGAAGACCTATGAGGATCACTGAACACAAGTAAACTAATCTTCAGCTCCAAATCTCCCAGTAGAACGTCTCTTCTTGGAATGTTTTAGAAGAACAGAGAGTTGAGGATCCTCATCTGCAGCATGCTGGGTTGTGTGATCCTGCCTCTTGTGCTCCAGGAGGTAGACGGCAATGAATGAACATCTTTCCCTTTAACTTTAAAAGGGTAGAGAGTGCAGGTACCACGCTGAGAATTCTGCGGCTAATGTCAGAGATTCTGTGCAAATCCCAGGAAGCGAGGAAGCCCTTATGAAGGCAGTGGCTAAAGTGGGGCCCATCTCTGTTGCAGTTGATGCCAGCCATGGTTCCTTCCAGTTCTACGGTAGTGGTAAGTGTCTTCCTTCTAGTAATCTATGCACAAACATTGTACCACTGCCACGACAGATTTATTTTGTAATTTCTTTGTCACATAGTATTTGAGGTAAATGTTCCTATTTGTGGGTTTTATATTCTCTATGAGGAAGGCTATACAACTTTTTCCTACTTTACATCACTTAAATATAATTCCATGAGTCCAAGTCCTTAATGTACTTTTTAATTAGCCTTATGTTCCATGTGGTATAATTTACTTGTATTTTCTCCAGTTGTTTGATCTTTAATATTTTAATCAGATATTTCATTTATGTACATAATTCTTGTAAAAGACTTCTTCATTGCATTATTTTTTGTTTTCTGTGGGGTTTGCTTGGGCTAGCCTACAAGTAAGTCAATAAGATTTCTTGTGTGTGACCAAGAAACTGTTTTACCAGATGACTTATGCTAAATTTTATGTCTGATGTATTTATCTGAGAGCTTATACTCGTAGCCCTGAGAACAATGAAAACTCTTGTTTAGTCTTACCTTTGTGTACGTCACCCCAGTGAACTGAAGAAATGCCTCTCTTCCTGTTGGTGACATGGTCACGGGGAGGTCACCAGAGCCTCTCACCTCAGTTTTGGTTTTATGTTTTAGGCATCTATTATGAGCCACAGTGTAAAAGGGTTCACCTAAATCATGCTGTTCTGGTGGTCGGCTATGGCTTTGAAGGTGAAGAATCAGATGGCAACAGTTTTTGGCTGGTAAAGAACAGGTATAAATTTCACAGTATATTTATATTTAAAATTCAAAAGTAAATTACTGTACACAGTGTTCAGATATATACACCAACAATCTACATCCAGTAGAGGTTGAATGCAGAAGTTCTGGTATGTGATAATAGCATAATGATGCTGTCATGGTTTGGAGCAAGAGTTAATATAGTTATTTGTCAATCCTGACACATTCTAGTTCTGTACTACATGTAGATAAAAGACATCCTGTCCTATCTCTGTGGTGTTTTTCAGAGTCCTGTATGATTCAACTATTGGTATCCAGGAGACAAACCACTATCTTTTCTGAATCTTTCTTTTAAGTGTGTTTTCCAGCTTGGGGCTTAAGTGAATTTATTGTAGCGAAGCTGCTGCACTGCATTTTTTCTATTTAACGGAGAATGTGCTCTTCTTTCAGCTGGGGTGAGGAATGGGGCATGAAGGGCTACATGAAGATTGCCAAAGACTGGAACAACCACTGCGGGATTGCTACATATTCCACATACCCCATCGTATGAGCTACTGCACAGTGACAAGGAAGGAGTGGACTGGAATGTACTGAGCAGTTTTCTCCTTCCACAGACCAGCCTCTACTGTGGGGCAAGGGGGCGGGGGGAGTGACAGCTGAGTCACTGAGGATCCACACTTGATGAGAATTAAACTCATAAACATTAGTGCCATTAACAGCTTTGTAGGAGAGACTCTCATATAAAAAAATGAATTTTCAATTTAAAATGCTGTACAAATTTACATATTCAAAATAAAGCTTAATTTCACAACGGTAGTAGAACTTCTTTTATAGTTTACTACTTAACTGAACATGAGGATATAATTGTATGTGTGTGTGTGTGTGTGTGTGTGTGTGTGTGAGAGAGAGAGAGAGAGAGAGAGAGAGAGAGAGAGAGAGAGAATGATGCATAAGTTTCTTTAAGGGGGTTGGTTTTTTGAGATAGGGTTTCTCTATGTAGTCCTGGCATTCACTCTATAGACAAGGCTGGCCTTGAACTCAAGTAATCCACTTGCCTCTGCCTCCCAAGTTCTGGAATTAAGGTCCACCCCAACATCTACCCCATCTATGAACTACTAGAGAACCTGAAGGAGCTGGTCCTGCAGATCCAAAGCTGTAAGATCTCCATGACACAAGGCAACAGCAGGATAACTGAGAGGAGTTCTGGTGAGGACCCAGTATTGACAGTGCAGCAGAAGCCAGACCTCAAACCAGACCAATGAGTCATTGCAATGAACATTTGCAAGTAAAGATGTTTGTACAAAAGAGTGTACTGTGTGACCCACGCACATTGCTGCTTCTATAGCAAGATGGTTTTTGTTTTGTTTTGTTTACTTTTGGGTTTGTTTGTTTTTCTGTGGAGGAGATTGCGAGTGTAGAAGGCATATATGAAGGGGCAGAGAGTTAAGTGGGATTTGGGTGCATGATATGAAATTCACCAAGAATCAATAGAAAAAAGTTTTTAAAAAGTGAATACTAGAATACTTGTGCCCTCTAATTTTGGATAAGGACACTCACTCAACCTGTGTCCAGCATGGACAGTGCAATGTTAAAGAGGTGTGTACGTAATTATGACAGCCTAAATTGAACATCTATTGGAAGATGGAAGTAAAAAATTAAAATTAAAATTAAAATTAAATAAAAATGATGCAGAGGGGAGAAAAGAAATCAGCGTGTCCATACAGAAACTCTTAGGATGTTGTTCTTGGATTGAGTGTTCTAGCTCTCTAAGAAGGGGTCATGTCGATACCTGAGCATCCTTCATGATAAGGGACATCATCTGTAGCCTGCTACGGTGAAACATCTGGCTCTTTGAAGAAAGGATTTCTAGCCACTGGTGCGCATGCTGTACACTACAGTAGCCCGATGCAAGATTCAGTTTTCAGTGTGGGCCCATTATCATTGCATTGACAAGGAGGTACCTGTGGTGAGATGTAAAACCTGATACTTGAAGGTCAGGAAGCAGCTAGTCAGAGGGAGAGAGGGAGGACTATGGAAGGCAGAGGGAGGACTTAGAAAGGAAGACAGATGAGCATATGCAATGGGCCTGAAGAGGTGACAGTGACCCTTGTCCATGAAAGAGAAAAGCAGAACAACGACTGTGCCAGGACCAGAGCTTGGGCATGGAGGTGCAAGTGCTGAGTGCTATGGCATGGTCAGTGAGGTGAGCACAGCTCACACATGGAACTGCAAATGCTAAGTGCTGTGGGGTGTGGTCAGAGAGGCAAGCACAGCTCACAGGCCAGTGGAGGGGTCTGTTTGGTCGAGGCCAGTGAGGTGGTCAAATACAAGGCTTGTCTTAGATTTAGCGCTCGCTCTCTCTCTCTCTCTCTCTCTCTCTCTCTCTCTCTCTCTCTCTCTCTCTCTCTCTCTCTCTCAGACCCCTCCAGCTTCAGTGTCAGGGTCCAGAGGAGGAGAAGCCCTGCTATCAGGAGTCACGGACAGCCAGACAGAATGTGCTGGGCTTTGCCAGGGCTGCGAAGGATTTATCTTCTACTCTGCAAGCCTCCTGAAGTAAACAAGTGGAAACTGACAGTCCAGGTTCTACAGGTTCTAAAGCAAGTGATGAAAGCTCTCCAACGAGGGAGCACGGCGTGTCCCCCACATCCACCTTCACAGCGGCCTTGGAGCTCTAGCTCATAATTCTCCCGCATCCCTTGGTGTTGGGAGCTGTGTTCTCTTTTTCGCCAGATTTCCATCCACTCTTGTGAGGCCCCCAGCCTTATATGCATCCCAGTCACACCAAAAAACCTAGCGGGCACACTCTGAGAAAACTGCTGACAAAATTTGAGTAGCTATTACTCCATCTCACCAGTTCCCCTATGAGACGCTCCTGCCTGACTAACCAGAGGAAGAGAACTAGGGACACCTCAGGGCAGGCCTCTTCTTAAGGAGGTCTGGGAAAAGAAAGCATGGGTGGACACTGTGCTGCTGTCCACAAAAACAGACCTTTGGCCTAATGAAAACTGCTCTTTTGAGGAAGAGGTTTGTGGACCCTCCATTCCCTGATCTTCCACCTAGTAGAGAAAAATGAAATCAACCACCCACTTGCTACCAGTTAAGGGGAGATTTCAGAGACTCTCCACTAGACAACTGAGGCATGTGCAGTGTGGTTTGGACTCTTTAGTGTCCTCAGGGGTGGGGAGGGAGCTCTTCCTGCAAGATGATATTAGTCTTCCTTATCAGTGAGAAAGATCACATGTTCCTCTCTTTGTCTCTGGAGATGATGGTGTCTTCAGTCAGTCTCCGAGAAAAATACTCCTGGTTTATACTCCCCAAACTAAAGATTAAGTGGCCCCTCTCAACCAAGACCAACAACTCATGGTGTAACAAAGATGAATACACCAGGAAGATGACAGAAGATGCTAGACACAGTGGCAGGAGAGCGTTACGTGTGGCCTCCTTTCCTCTTTCTTTAGCCTGAGAACCCTTTTCCAACTACTACCTGTCTGTTTGTCTGTCTGTCTGTCTGTCTCTCTCTCTCTCTCTCTCTCTCTCTCTCTCTCTCTCTCTCCCTCTCTATTTATTTTTGCATTCCAGATCCCATACCTCCTCCCTGCTTCCCCCACATACCTCCCAACCCTGTCTCCACAAGGATGTTCCCACCACACCCACCCTCCAGACCTCTAAACTCCGGGGCCCTTCAATCTCTTTGAGGGTTAGGTGCATCTTCTCTGACTGAACCCAGACCCGGAGTCCTCTGCTGTATATGTGTTGGAGGCCTCACCTCAGCTGGTGTATGCTGCTGGTTGGTGATCCAGTGTCTGAGAGGTCTCAGTGATCCAAGTTAATTGAGACTGCTGGTCCTCCTACAGGGTTGCCCTCCTCCTCAGCTTCCTGCAGCGTTTCCCTAATTCTACCAGAGGGGTCAGCAGCTTCTGTTCTTTGGCTGGGTGTACATATCTGCATCTGACTCTTTCAGCTGCTTTTTGGGTCTTTTGGAGAGCAGTCATGGTAGGTTCCTTTTTGTAAATTCCCCATAGTTTCAGTAATGGTGTCAGGTCTTAGGACCTCCCCTTGAGCTAGAACCCACTTTGGACCTGTCGCTGAACCTTCTTTTCCTCAGGCTTTTATCCATTTCCATCCCTACATTTCTTTCAGACAGGAAGAATTATGGGTCAGAACTGTCTATTAAAAAATAAAAATAAGATACAAATTAATAAAATTAGAGATGAAGGGGGGAACATAACAAGGGACACTGAGAAAATACAGAAAAATTGGAATTTAAAAGCCTTTACTCCACTGATTTGGAAAATCTAAAAGAAATGTAAAATTTTCTTGATATCTACCATTACCAAAGTTAAATGAATATTAGATTAACAATTTAAACACTAAAAAAGTAGAAGACTAAAAACCCGGCAGCCAATAAAAGCCTGCAGCTCAATAGTTTTAGTGCAGAATTCTACCACACTTTCAAAGAAAAATCAAAGTCAATAATAGTTCTTAAATTATTCCACAAAATCAACTCAGAAGAAACATTGTCCAATTCATTTTATGAGACCACAGTGACCTTGATACCTAAGTCACATAAAGACCCAACAAAGAAAGAGAATTACAGGGCAGCTTTCCTTATGACCATAGATGACAAAATATCCAACAAAATGCTCACAAACTGAATTCAAGAATACATCAAAAGAGGGAAGTTTACAGTGACCCCACCACCCATATTATCTCAAATGGAAACTCAAAGCAATTCCACTAAAATCAGGAGCAAGACAAAGTTGTTCACTTTCTCCATTCTTATCCAATATGGTACCTGAAGTCTTGGCTAGAGCAATAAGACAAGTGAAGGGAATCAAAGGAATACAAATTGGTAAGGAAGAAAGGAAGAAGTCAAGTGTCTTTATTTGTAGACTATACAATAATGTGTGTGTGTGTGTGTAGAGAGAGAGAGAGAGAGAGAGAGAGAGAGAGAGAGAGAGACAGAGACAGAGAAAAACTCCTACACCTGATAAATACATTCAAGAAAGTAGCTAGATGGAAAATCAACTCACAAAAATCAGTACCCCTCCTCTATACAAACTGCAAAATGGTGTGAGAAAGAAATAAGGAAATAAAACCTTTCACAATAGCCTCAAATGTAGACTATCTTGGGGTAACCCTAACAAAGCTAATAGAAATACTTGTATGATAAGAAAAAAAACTTCACGTCTTATGAAGAAGATATCAGAAGATGGAAAGATCACGCATGCTCATGATTTGTAAGGTTGACATGGTAGAAAGGGACATCCTACCAAAAGCGATCTTCAGATGCACTGCAATCCCCATCATAATTCCAACACGATTCTTCACAGATAATGCAAGAACAGTGTTCGGCTTCGTATGGAAACACGCACATGCAAATAAATAAATAACACAAACAAACAATTAAACAGGATAACTAAAACGAATCCTGAATAATAAAGAAGCCACTGGACGCATGACCGTTCCCAGCTTCAAACTGCACTACGAAAGTATAGTGGCAAAAGCAGCATGGTAGTTCTGGCACAAAACTGTATTGGCGCAAAAAGGGGTATGTTGATCAATGAAATGTGTCACATACCCATGGACGCCTGACCTTTTTTATAAAAAAATCCAAAAATACACACTGGAAAAAAAAAGTCATCACATCTTCAACAAATGGCGCTAGTCAAACTGGATGGTTACCTGTAGAAGAATCCAAATAGATCCATACTTAACACCCTGCACAAAACTCAACTCCAAATGAGTCAAAGACATCCACATAAAATCACATACAACAAACCTGACAGAGGAGGAAGTGGGGAACATCCTTAAACTCATCGATACAGAACTCCGAACAGAACCCCATTAGTACAGACACTAACATCAACAATTAATTCACGGTTCCTCATGAAACTGAGAAATGTCTTCATAGAAAAGGATACTTTGATTAAGGCAAAGCAACAGAATGAGAAAAAAAAATTGGTTTGTTTTTTTTTTCTTTTTACTAACTATACATCTTATTGAACACTAATATCCAAAATATATAAACAACTCAAAATCTAGACATCAAAAAGCAAATAAGCCAATTTTCAAAGGAAGTAAATATTTAGAAAGAAGATTCTCAATAGAGGAAACTCCAATAGCAGAGAAACACTTCAAAAAGATGTGAAACATCCTTCAGGGAAATGCAAATCAAAAATACTTAGTTCATCTGTCGGAATAGCTAAGATCAATAAAACTAACAAGTGGCAGCTCGTGCAGGTGAGGATGTAGGGTAAGAGAAACACTAATTCACGGCTGGTGGGAGTGCAAACTCATGCAGCCACTATGGAAATAAATGAGACGGTTCCTCAGAAAGATGGGAATCTATCTACCGCAATATCTAGCTACCCTTCTCTTGGTCATTTATCAGAGGATGCTTCATCCCACCACAGTCACAGTTGTTCAGCTATGTTTATTGCTGCTCTATGCATTATATCAAACTTTAGAAACAGCCCAGGTGTCCCTCAGTAGAAGAGTTAATAAAGAAAGTGTGGTGCATTTGTGCAATGCAGTATTATTCAGCTGTTTAAAAAAGATGTCATGAAATTTGCAAGCAAATGGGTGGAAAAAATCATCTTGAGTGAAGTATCCACAAAAAGACAAATATGGTGTGTGCACATTTATACATACATATTAACTGTTAAGTCAATGATAACCAAGCTACAGTCCATACAACCACACAGGGTAGGTATAGAGTAAGGGGCTGGAGGGATGGATAGATCTCCCCATGAAGGGGGAATAGGATTATCAGCAGTTCTCAGACTATGAGTCGTAATACCTTTGGGGGGGTCACATGTCAGATATCCTGTATATCAGGTATTTATATTATGATTCATAACAGTAGCAAAAATATAGGAAATAGAAACTAAATAATTTTGTGGTTTGGGGAACACCATACCGTGAGGAGCTGTATGAAAGGGTAACAGCATTGGGTAGGTTGAGAAACACTGGAATAGACAGTTATGGATAGATGGGAGTGGGGTGGGGTGGGGTACTAGAACGGGAGGATCAAGCAGGGAAAGGAAGAGAAGACAGATATGAAGGAAGGAAATATGGAGAGACAGCTGAAATTAAGGGTCTTCTGAGGGATAGAATGGAAACCTAATTCAGTAAAAGCTTTCTAAAACATACACAATACATACATGAAGGTGATCTAAGTAAAACTGCCAGATAATTTAAGGGACAGAGTCTCAACTGGACACCACCTGTCACCAAACGAAGCTTCCAGTGCTAAGATTCCAGTGCTACCTAGAACCTTCACCCCTAAAACTAATGTTCTTGTTACCAGAAAATGCTCTGCATGCTAACAAAAGAGACACGTAAACACCAACCCAGCTACAAACCCTTTGATCTACAACGGTGTCCTGCTTGCAAGATATGCTACTGCAAAGGTGGCACAAACATTGTGAAGGTAATCAACCAATATCTAATTTTGCTTAAGGGCACCCATACCCAGCTCTGCTTGAGTAACCAAGAACTTGAGACGCGATAGCCCAAGGGCCTGGGGGATAACTAAATACTACTGTTTTACTAAAGACGTATAGCAATAAAATGACCCCTAATGACATTTTTCTATTCCAAAAATTAACACCTCGCTCAACCATCCTTAAAGAAGTTTCCCCCTGGGTCAAGTGGGGATCAATACAAAGACGTATAGCCAGACAATGGGCAGAGAGTGAGAGACCTTGGAACCATCAGCCCTGAACAGGATGTCTCTCCATCAGATGCCTGGTCAGGGCTAGGGGAATCCCACAGAAGAGGAAGCAAACAATCGTAAGAACCAGAAGTGATGGTTCTCACACCGAAGAAGCAAGACGCAGCAGGACCAGAACATACATAAATGGACAGAGACTGAAGCAGCACGCTCTCCACGGCTCTGCACCGAACGTGATCCTAGCGTTGAAAGGAAAAGTGGACATGAGCCTTCCTCCCTAAGCCGGAAGTTGTCTCCAGGGATGGCCACTTGCAAATGAAAGTTAGGTTTCTCCAAGGGAATCTTCCTGGGAAACAAGCGGACCTTAAGAGTGGGCTGCTTGCTCAGCAGTAGACGACCCGCTGAAAAGGAAATCGGCAGCATCCATGTCTCTCCGTGTGGGGTCAGGGCTCTTTCTGCTTCCCTCTTTCTTTCAGTTTTATCTTTTTAAAGTGGTTTTTATGTTTTATTTTGTCGTTGTTGCTGGTTGGTTTGGCTTTTATATCTGAGATGGTCTCTCTGTGTAGCCGTGACTGTCTTCAAACCCACTCTGTAAACCAGGCTGGGCTCGAACTGAGATCCACCTGCCTCTACCTCCCGAGTGCTGGGATTAAAGGCTTGTATCGCCACCACCTGGCTACTTTTTTGAGTGTTTTAAATTTAAATTAATCACCTAATTAATTAACCCTACAGGTGCTTAGCTTGTTACATACGATGGCTTCTGGTTTTGTGTTTTTATGGGATTCCTTGGTGTGTGAACAAGTGGGTCTCTGTATGTGTGTCTGTTTCTTGTGTCTTTCCTTGGGCACTTTTCACATTGTTTCATTTCATTTTGTGTTTTAACGTATTATATTATCTTAAATATTATATTTCATGTATATCTTATATGTTATATTAAACACATTCCTTACATGCTGCTTTGTTTTCTAAAGAAAGACAGGAAAGGGATATATATGGATAGGAAAGGAGGTGAAGAGAAACTAGAAGCATAAAGAGGGGAAATTGTTATTTGCATATATTATATAAAAACATCTATTTTCATTAAAAATATAGAAATAAAATATTAAAAAATACCCAAGCCCCGGTTTTAGATTGATTATAACATACCCCCGATCCAGAGTGTATTCATCCCCATAACATACAAATTAAAATATGTATTTGAAAACAAAAAATTAAATTATATCTAAACACACAGATTAATGCCTGTCCCATTCCTGTTGCGTGTGTGTGTCTGTGTGCTTATGACAAGTCCAGACCATTTCCACATTGTAAGTCTGTTTTACTTTTTATATTGATTCTTGTGATGGTCCAGTTTGATTCTTCCACTCAAGAATGGGTTCCCTGTGGTGGGTGTTTGACGGTAGCATGTGAATTTTGTTATTGTTTTTCTTTCTTTTTCAATTTTGAGAAAACCGTCCTTGACGTTTTTAGGAAAATTGGTTGAAACTGTGGCTTCTTTCAGATAATATATTTTAATACTATTCATATTTCCAGTCGGTGAGCGTAGGCTCTCTGTCCAATTTCGCTTTATGTGGTTTCATCAGTATTCAGATTTTGTTTCATTACTTTTCATTTTCTCGCTTTATTAGTCAGGCTTTCCTAGAGAAACAGCACAGAGAGAATGAATACGTTTAATTGGGAACTTATTAGGTTGGCTTACGTGATACAATCTGAGAAGTCTGTCAATGGTTGTCTCATGCCAGAGAGAATGAGAAGCCAATGGTCACTCCGCCCATTGGACTAGAAATCTCAGCAAACACAATCAGGCACCAGAAGCTTAGAGGGTTTCTAGAGAACTATTGGTCTTCAGTCTGCTTTGGAGCCGCCAGGAAAAGCTAACTCTAACGCCGGCAAAGGCGTGCAGCAACAACAGAGTAGATGAGTTTGCCAGCAAGAGCTAAAGCGGCGATTCTCAAGTTTCCGAATGCTGCCTCACTTTAATATATTTCCTTATGTTGTAGTGACCCTCAATCACAAAATTATTTTCATTGCTATTAATTGACTGCAGCTTTGCTACTGTTATGACTCGAAATGTAAATATCTGATATGCAGGATACGTGATATGGGACCCCTGTGAAAGGGTCGTTTGACCCCCAACGGAGTCATGACCCACAGTTTGAGAACAACTGCGCTAAAGCTAGGAGGTTAAAAGCCAAGTTTTCCTCCACCTTTTTTTAATACCTCCGTTGCCACAGAGAGGCGCTGTGTCCATTTAGGATGAGTCTTCCGCTCCTGGGAGTCCCTAGTGGTTTTTGTTAGTTGACTCCAGATCCAGTCAAGTTGACAACCATGATTAACCATCATACTTGCTCAAATTTGCCTTGCTTGGGTTTGGTTTCCATCTACGTGAGGCTCACTAGTCCTTCACTTCCAGATCTCATATTGGTTTTTACATGTGAAGTGAGTTCCTTTATATTTTTTTTGATCGTAGTAATTATTTGTTCAATACTCAATATCCTCTGCCTGTGCATTCTTTTACATTCAAACATTTTACCGTAGGTAATATTTATTCCTGCTCTGTTCGTGTTTTCCGAACATTTTTTGGTATCATTTATTCCTTCTTTTTGCTGTCTGTCTTTGTGACTTAGGTTTTTTGTTGCACTAACATATTTGGGATAATAACTGGTCTGTGTTTTTGTCATTGCTGTTAATTTTCATTGCATGTCATTTATATGGTACTGTGTGCATACACATGAAAAGACATTTCTCTACAAACCCTCCTATCCCAGAATTTTCTTTGTTTTTCTTGTAATCTACTTTGTTGCCTAAGACAATTTTGCCTCCACTTTCATGCCACAGGAAAAGACACAGTTTTATGTGTCTGTATAAAATTTGTGAGGAATGAGTGAAAGAGAAGGAGATTATCTTTCTGATACTACAGTTCATGAAAGCTAGTATCGAAAAGACAATCTCTATTCCTACGGATAGCATAATTTTATTTTATGGCTAAAATTATCCCATCCATGCTTTTATCTATTCTTTAGCCAGGCTGGTTCCATAACTTAGCTATCGGGAACAACACTGAAATGGGCGGCTGCTGTGCGAATAGCTGAGATTTACCTTGAGTCCTTCAAGCATGTCCAGTCTTCATTTTTTTTTTACAGTTATTTCTCTATTAGCTTCCAGACTAGCTGGACTAGCTGACAGTCCTACCCACAGTAGTTTGTACACACTGTCAGGAGACTTTGTTATTTTTTTCCCAGATCTGTGCCTCTTCGTTTTGTTTTGGAGCCTGGTAGACGTGCTATTTGGCACACAACTGAAGTGAGTGACTCTCTCTGTAGCTCCCACAGCACAGCTGCCAGGAGAGGTCACCACAGGGCACTGTTCTGATACCGAGCTAGTGCCTCCCTAGAGACAAGGGATCCACTCCCC
Source organism: Rattus rattus (assembly GCF_011064425.1). Taxonomy (NCBI): domain Eukaryota; kingdom Metazoa; phylum Chordata; class Mammalia; order Rodentia; family Muridae; genus Rattus; species Rattus rattus. Next base: position 77,335,508 of record NC_046167.1, read on the forward strand.
AGTCCCACAGGACATTTTCACACATCTGCCCCATTTTATTCATTAAAGGATGGGTTTATCAAATATCTGTCATCCTCATTGCTCTTTCCTTCTCCTCCCTCTACCCCTCCCTCTCCTCTCCCCTCTCCCCCTCCTCCTCCTTTTCCTCTTCCTCCTCTCCTTCTCTTCCTCCTTAATTCTTCCCACCCTAAATTTCAAGTCTCCAGGTACTAATCTGAGACACTTTCTACCCTCCTCCAGTACCCACTACAACTCTGCACGCCCAAACTCAGTTTTTAGATTCCACACCTAGGTGTGGTTCTGTGGTATTTGCCTTTCTATGCCTTAACTCAGGGTCCTCCCGGCCTGTTGCTGATACTGGTAATGACCAGATCTTGTTTTATAAAGAAAAAAGAATGCCATTACATGGTGTAGATATAACACATTTTCTTTACGCATCCCTTAGTTGATAAATAGGTTCAGTCTATATTTTTAGCACTGTGAGTAGTACGGCCATAGTCAGGAGATGTGTCTCTGCAACTGTGTTGTTCTCACTGAGTTCTTAAGTTTTTCAGAATACAACTACATTCCTGTCTCCTGGGTTAGAGGTTAAATGTTTTGTGTTTACCTTTCTCTTTTAAATTTCACAGAGGAAACCGTGTGCATCCTCTATGGAAAATGTGATGGTCTGCGGTGTTTCTGCAGTTGGAAGAAATAAATGAAGACAGTGAAGGCAAACGAGATCCAGGTGTTCATCTTTAATTAGCATTGCATCCTTGCACATGGTGACATTGCCATTCCTGTTTATCACGATCAAGTCCATCTTCTCTGTTTACTCCTTATTGTCCTTCCTACCACCCATTAGCCTCCTTCCAAATATATAGTAACCCTCTTTCTCCATTCAACCCCTTCTCCCACGTTAAGGTTCTACACAGGAAAGAATACGTGTGACCTTTGTCTTTGTGGCTGGATAAGTCTGGTTGTACATAGAGCACACTTTCTTATCATTGTTCCTGTTCATGGCTCCCATGACTGATTCTATAGGGGCTATTGTGAGCAACACTGTGACAAACACTGGTTGTCAGGCTTCTATAGATCAACAGGACAAAATGACAGCCTACAGATTGAGAACCAACCCTACATCTGGCAGAGGGTTAATATCCAAAATGTATAAACAACTCAAGAAGTTAGACTCCACCAAACCAAATCTTAACATGTGGTACAGAGGTAAACAGTTCTCAACAGAAGAATCTCTAATGGCCCAGAAACACTTGAAGCAATGTTTAACATCCTTAGTCATCGGAGGAATGAAAATCAAAACAACTCTGAGATGCCACCTCACACCCATAAGAATGGCTAAGATTAAAACTCAAGAGACAGCACATGCTGGCAATGTTGTAGAGCAAGGGGAACACTCCTACATTGCTCTTGGGAATGAAAACATGTACACCACTCTGGAAATCAATTTGTGGGTGCCCTTGCTAATACTTCCCAATGACTGTACATCAGCTATGTGAACCTAACAACGAATGGTGTCAAGATTAACAGTCATCCGAAGGGTCACCTCTTCTAAAGCATTCAGTGTTTTACTCAATTTCATGAATTGCCCAGAAGGTACAGTGACCGGCCCAACTTGAAGGCCATGGGGTCTCAGAAACAGAGGACAATGACACGTCTAGCTGGTGTTTCCAGATTCTTGCCACTACCAGAGGCTGAAGTCAGCGAGGAGACAAGGAAAAGATATGGTATCACTTTGTGTGTCTACACATACAAACTCAGGTATGTTCATACATGCATGTAGCATATGTGTGCATGAGCATGTATGTGTGTACATGTGCACACTTGTGCACACTCACATGTGTAGATCAAAGTATCCCCCTCAGTTTCTCTCCACTTTTCTGAGACAGGGTGTCTCACTGGACCTAGAGCTAGCTAACATAGCTAGGCCAGCTGGTCAGATTGGTGCAAGGAAGTGCCAGGCCCTCCTCTCACTCTCAGCTCCAGCGTTACAGGTCTATGGCACCACACCCAGATATTATCTGAGTACTGTAAATGGAACTCAGATCCTCATGCCTGAGCTGAGCATTCTCCCTGGAAAAAGCACACACCATAGGGGTGAGAAAGGATATCTCAGGGAGTCGACTACACAGGCTTAGGGGAAGAGACCATTACTCTGAATTTAGAGGATGCGCTATAAAGGTGGACACTGTCATTACAGTGGCTTAACAGAGAACCCTTTACTTCTTATTTATGTCAGAACACAGGTTAAAAGATCAGATGTGGGCTGAAGAGATGGCTCAGAGGTTAAGAGCATTGGTTGCTCTTCCAGGGGATCCTGGGCCAATTCCCAGAGTTCACGGCAGCTAACAACTGTGTGTGATTCTAGTTCCAGGGGATCTGGAAGCCTCACACAGACATACAAGCAGGCAGAACTCTGATGCCTATTTAATATAAAAATAACTTCCAAATGCAGATCAGATTCTACCTTCCGTTTGATACGAAACTCAGCTGGATGCATGCTCACCCCCTCTAAGAGTCACTACAGAAGTTTACACTGAGTTCCTGCTTGATTAGTCTTTTGCTTATTTACATTTATTTTTATTTTGAGACAGAGTCTCACTATGAAGCCCTGACAGGTCTGGAAGTCACAGACATGCTCCTGTCTCTGCTTCTTGGGTGCTGACATTAAACGTCCACCCCCACTATGCCTACTAATTTTACGTTCATCTTGGATTTCGTTATCTTTCTTCCTTTTGGCTCCACTGCCAATAAAATTGGCTACTGTTAGTGGCAGCTCTGTCACCTGATGTGTTAAATGTCTTTTTGTGAAGCAACAGCTTGAGCTCTTCAAACAAATGACCTGTCTGTGATAAGGCCCATTTGTCTCCATGCTTATCTTAAACACGTTCAGTTAATGTTTGCAGTAGCACCATCCATGAAACAACACTGCCTATGGTACCTTCGGAAGATAATGAATAAAAGGAATTTGACTGATAACCTTCCCTGCCTCACCTCAAAGTCTGCACCTGCGGCTCCAGGACAGGCTGGGTCATAGGTAGAGTCAGTTCATTGGCACTACAATGCAGCTTCCTTGTTGGTGAAATGAAGAACCAAACGGAATGTTTTCCCCAAACCCCACTTCCGTGTCATCAGAAGTTATATTTAGAAGAGTTATTTGGACACAGAACCAAATTTTTCAGAAACTACTTAAAAGATCGTTGAGCAGACATTAATCATACTTAGAAGAGTTAGGGGATTCCCACAGAGCAGAAAAGAACCCATGCGTTAAAACAATGGGGACTGTGATAGTCCCACAAGGAAATTCCGGAACACACATACAGCAGGAGATATCTGAGGGAGGTGGCTTTGTGATAGGTTTTAGTTAATACACCTGGACATCTCAATTGGAAATTGAAGTTGAATCAAGGCCATTTTCCCCCACAGTTGCCTCCTGCACTCCAGAACCTCCTTATCCTGGTGTTTCTCACAGGACCCAGGCAAAGGAGAAAAAAGACATCCATAACAAGGTCCTGATGATCGCTGCTCAATGCCCAGCCAGCGGCTGAGGAACACATGCAAGCTTCTAGAAGACCCTTCAGGGACCCCATTGTGCATGTGCTGTGCTGAGTGTGCTGCCCTCCAGGATTTCAAAAGCAAGAAGGGCTCCTCCAGAGACCACGCCCCCACGCCAAGCTTGTCTTCCCAGGATGCATCCTGCCCCGCATCCTCTCAATATGTAGGCACCGTGTCCTCACACAAACAACCCACAGGTGCTATCAAACTCTGGGAAGCTATACAGCGCGGTGATTCGTTGTTGAGAATTTCATACATGAGGATTGTAATCTATGTCATATCCTCCTAATTAAATTACCTGTGTCCATTTTTTAATCATCCTCCCCGTCACAGCACCTGTGCCCCACCTGACCCCTCTCTAGAGCGCTCTCTTCCTCCACCATGTATCTTTTTATTTTCCTAGTTTCCCCCAGTTACTCCAGGTTACAAGTTTACACCTGAGAGTTCCAAGATGCCCAATTAGAGAGAGCTACAGCACGTGGTTTTCAGGATCTCGGCGATCTCATGCAGTGTGTCTTTTGCTTTTGCAAAGTTCACAGCTTCACTTTTATTTACAGCTGATTATAATTCCATTGTACAACATATTCATTATCCCTTAGTCAGATAAAATTTAATAAGGTCGTGTCCATTTTCTATCTATTGTGTATAGAGAGGCCAAAACATGTCTTAGAAAACATTTGTGGATTAGGATATTGAGCCTTTGGGGCATGTGCTGAGGCAGGGAACGGCCAGGTCACATGGTGAATCTTCTTTATGGTTTTTAAGAATTCTCCACAGTGATTTTCAGGCTGGCTGCACCCATCTTTGCCAGGAGCCAGCCAGGCCTGAAACGGTTAGAAGCAGGACACAACGTTGAAGGTGGAGATAGCTTTAAAGACTAGTGATCTCTGGCCTTCTAGCTCTCTAAATGTACTGAATGCTTGCTAACGGCTTCTAAAATCTCCCAAACACTTTCTTGCTTATTCTATGATTTAAAAAATCACTGGCTTGGGCGATTAACACCTGATGCCTAGCTGTGGGGAATCAAGTGAAAAATGTTATTGCTATCACTCCCTTCTCTGACCAGAAGTCCTTCATTTGCCTGGCTGGTTAACTCTTTGTGAACCAGAGGAGAAGGAAAGGAAAAGAATTAAGATGCTTTATACAGGCAAATATGTACAGACACATACATTTATATACACATCTACATTTTCATTCAGATTCTCATTTACACATTATCACATTCATTTACATTTTTGTTGGACCCAACCACCTGTCTCATACACTCCACACATACTCATGCATATGTACACACACGCATGTACGTACACATGTACATACAGACAAATATACACATACATTTGGATGGATGGATGGATGGATGGATGGATGGATGGATGGATGGATGGATGGATGGATGGATGGGGCAGAGCTCCCCAAGCCAAACCATTCAACCAACAACTTTATTTCTTTTCTCTGTTCTTTTATACCTCCTTAGACAAAAAGTTCTTTAAAAATACCTCAGAGATAAAATGTTATACAAAATGTGGGTTACACAAGGATGTTGACATTAAGGTCAAAGCACTGTTTCATTATAGTATGCTCATTATAAGTTCGAAGCAACAGTTTTCACATGGCCTTGCCTTATCACAGTGCACTCCTGTGGCTAGACCCTTGTACCTAAATGTTTTCCCTTGAACACAAATTTGTCCCAACTCTATTTCTCTTTTTAGTGTAATTACGAAAACTCATTGTATTTCTTATTATGCAACCTTTACTTACTATTCTCAGGAGTGGGCGCTTTCTATTCTTGATTTTAATTTTGTTACATCTTTCTAGCAATGCAGCTAAGGTCATCTCTTAAAACTTTCCTCCTGAAATTACTTGAATCAAATCAGAAATTCTATAGAATCAAATTCATCTGGACATCATTAATTCATGAAAGTTTATCCTTATGTTGATCTACAGGAAATCTGATTGGTAGGGTGGGCTAATAATGCCTAGGGATTATTAACTTAATACTGACAGGAAGGCATATCAGCTGCAAGAAGCAATCCTGAAATGAACTCTCTTTGGAACCTTGATATCTAGCTCAGCCATGTAGAGATTATGCAAAAATGGTGGGCCACCTCCAGGAAGGTCACCTTCCAGCCTTAGCCTATCCTAACAAATCTTTCCCCTAGGAGCAATGAATACTGGCTCCTTTTTCCCATGCCAAGTTTGTCTTTTTTTTTTTTTTTTTTTTTTTTTTTCATCTCAGTCCATTGACTGGAGTCAAATGAAATCATAAAATATTTTTATTTGCATTTCTCTAATTGCTAAGTATTTAGGATACTTTCAGAAATATTTCTTAGCAATTTTATTTCTTCTTTTGAGAACTCTCTGTGCATATCCAGCCCATATTTTTAAAATGGGGTCATGAGACTGCATGGTTATGAGATGTCATTTGTCCATTGTTGGCCTTAATACTTGTGGGGACAAAGTCCTATTCAGAAAATCCTTTCCTTTCTCCTCTTGCCTGCAAATGTAAAACGAAATAGCAATCTGGAGATAGCTTGAGTGGGGCTTCAAAATATAAACATGCCTCTCTCCCCCAGTGCTTATAGCCAAGAGGAAAGAAAATGTATGCCAATGCAAAATGCTTTCCATGCATATTCTAGGAGCGCTATTCTTAACAAACAAAAACTACCCAGGAGACAGATATCACACCCTCCATAAAAGAAGGGATAAATAAAATGTGTTCTCATACAAATGGATGTTTTCCACCATGATAACATGCAAAACACTGACGCCTGCCACAGTGTGCGGGGGATATCATCAGAGTTTCGTTCCAGCACTTTTGCTCTGTAGGCTCCACATCAAAGTCTCTGTCCACTAGAAGGTGACTTCTGTTCAGGGTGATAATATGGGCCCAATTTCATTCCCCTTATAGGTAAACGAACAGGATTCCCTCCTCGACGTGGAATCCTGCGGCTCAGGAAGCACTGATTTGGCTTCTTAAGATCTGAACCATAATCATGCTAATCCTAGGGTGACTGTGAGACCCCGGTTTGTGCAGAAACCCTGGAATCAGCAAGACACATGCCAGCCAAGATGAGGGCCCAAAGGTACCCTTAGCTAGAATGTCACTGAAACAAATACAGAAACCCAGAATACCTGTTTAATCACTTTTGAGGTGCTGTCTCTTTTTCTTTCTTTATAATAATAATTAATAATTATATTATATTATATATTATTATTTATTTAATCTTTTTTATAGTTCAGTCATTATCTCCCTCCCAGTCCTCCTCCCCCATCTCCAAGAATATGTCCCAACTCCCCACTCCAACCCCACCCCAACCCCACCCCACCCTGCCCTGCCCCCACCCAACCAGACCTCCCTACTCCCTGGGGCCTCAAGTCTCTAGATGCTTCTTCTCTCACTGAGGCCAGACCAGGCAGTCCTGTGCTGTACATGTGTCAGGGACCTCATATCCTCTGGTGTATGCTGCCTGGTTGGTGGCTCAGTGTCTGAGCAATCACAGGGGCCCAGGTTAGTTGAGACTGCTGGTCTTCCTATGGGGTAGCCCTCCTCCTCAGCTTCTTCCAGCTTTTCCCTAAATCAACCACAGGGTTCCATCCATTGGTCCAGTGTAAATATCTGCATCTGGCTTTTTCAGCTGCTTGTTGGGACTCTAGGACTTCCCTTACCGAGCATATCTCTACAAGGAACATGAAGTGACTACCTGTAAGCATTGCTGTTCAAGGACTCCGAAAAGAGAGAAATAGCAACATTGATTGGGGGAGGGGAGACTTACAAAGCCAACACAATGTTGAAATGGGAAGTTGTTTTTACCCCATCATTCTGTTTGACTGCAGGTGAACCAAGTACAAGGAATGAAGAGGATTTGGTTTATGTTAAGACTTCATTAAGAGAATACCATGAAGGAGACCCTTCCAGAAAGGTTCCAGGAAATGCGAACTGGAGCCATTATTTCCTCCTGCACTCAACTGGTTTCCTTTCTCCTAAGCTACTTGCCTTCCCAACAACTGTTGGTGCCTCCTCCTTAGAAGAAACATTGTATAGAATCACTGTATAAGGAATGATGACAAGACTCTGTCCCAGACATTTCCCTAAAGATTGGGATATAAGGTTGAGGACCCATAATTTGCATCACTGTGGATTCAGGCCAATTCCTTGAGATAATAGGTTTTACAGTCACTAATCCTTACAATCACCAATCCATCTCAGATATTTCTAGAGGTTCTTGAGGACTCCTTGGAGAAGACGGCTTCCAGGAAAACAAGGAGTGGGTGGAAGACAGCTCTCAGAGCCCCTTCCTGGTGAGAGGAACTATTTCTCACAATATATTGTTCTGGAAGGCTATTATCGAGAGTCCCCAGTTCAGCCCATTGTGTCGGGGACAATTGCAGAGATCAGACTCAGAGGAAGTACAGGAAATAAACATAATCAAGGCGAATTTTCTCAGAGCCACCAGGTACTGCTGTGCACTTCCTTTGGGTCCAGTGCCAATTCTGAAAGATACATCGACTTCAAAGAGAAAATGGTGGCTGTGGCTGCTTACATCAAAAGGTGATGTTTTCCACTCAATCTTACAGAGCTGTGCATTCTATCTATAATTTTTAGCTGATGAAACTGAGGCCTCGTCGTATCTGCTGTTCAGCCTTTAGGTCTTCTACAGCCAAGAGTGGAGGTGCTGATGCTCCAACCCCACTGCAGGAGATGAGCCAGCACATGGGTGCCCTGAGACTGTTCCTGCCCATGGCTCCTTGTTTGTGGTGTTTACTTTCTTTTCAATGCAGACATTGCTGTCATAGAGTTTTGGAAAGGAACTCTGGAATATTCTGTAATTTGAGTATCTAAGTTCAGAATCTTCAGCAAGGTAGTATTTCTGAAGTCTGCTTTCCACCACAGGCAGAATATTTATAGGAAAGAGGGAAGAGTTCTGCTTTTGCACAAAGCAAAAGACAAATAAAGACATCATACAGAACTGGAACTCCCGGCCAGAGTGAAGATCTCCCAGCACGTTGTCCGGGACCTGCCTCGTCAGTAAGAACATGGGATTCTTCTATAATTGGTAAATCCTTCACAAAATCCTGGGAGAAAAAGGCAGAAAGGTCAAAATCATCCCCAATTTTCTACTTTCCATCAATGTCTGAAAGTGTAAAGTGAAACAGTAATCCGTGTTCATCTAGGGTAGGTCCTCAAAAAGATAAACATACTTATTTCCCCCAATACTTAAAAGATGGGAAAAAACAATGTACGGCAATGCAAAATCCCATGCACAGATGTTCTGCAAACTTTATTCATAACATTCAAACGGTTAGGAAAGAAAGAAATATATGTCCAATATACAATGAATAAACAAAATGTGTATTCATATAAAGTTCATATGTTCAGCCATGAATGCACATGAAGTACTGACCCTGGCTACAGAATAGAGGGATTATAAAAGCCTGTCCTTGAAAAACAGTCAAACACAGAAGACTGCATAATTTATGAATTTTGGAGGATATGTATAGAGCAAACAACCATATAGAGAAAGGGGTAATTATGGGTAATTTCTGGAAATATGGAGGAGAGAAATCCATACTAAATGTGAACAATAACCCTGGGACAGTTGGTGACATGCTGTAAGTGTACTGGATCTAAAGGCCAGTATGGATGCATACTATAGTGAAGGTCATTTACCCATAACACTTTGAGAAAGTTTATGTTATGGGCAGTGTGCCCACACAAGTTTTATATATATATATATATGTATATATATATATGTGTGTGTGTGTGTGTGTGTGTTCATATGATGTATGTATAATCATATATATCTATATAATCTGTATGATAGATTAGATAGAATACAGATGCGTAGAGATATACTGTAATATATACAGAGTACATACGAAGGCAAGATTGAAACCATGCCATCAGGGTCCATGCTAAGGAAAGTTAGGATCTTCCTGTGAAGACAGCTAGGCGCACACATACCTGAGCTAGGTGTTCCAGGAAAAAATGATCCCACCTCTGAGAACTGGAATACTCTTGGCAGTGGAAACTTTGCTGGAGAGAATGCTGCTGTGGTCACCATGAGCCACCCTGAGGCTGCAGGCACAGCTCTGAGCCCCTCACACCTGTCCCAGCTGTCATTCTTGCAGAACCAGAGGCAGTCCTTCACAGACAGTGGGTTAGAATCACATGAGAGTCCCAGAAGCAGTGAGATTGCTGAGTTTCATGCTGTATCTGATTGTGTAGACCAGGGAAGGGTTCAATAAGGCAGTATTCTAGCAAGTAGCCAATACTGCCCATGCTGGTAACTGGGAACATCACATCAGAAAGCGTTTATATTTAGATAAGCAGCCTTGAGAGAACCAGTTTACAGGTGTGAGTGGTTACTGTGGTGGAGATGCAGATGAAGATGGCGGTATACTGCCTCTTAATAAAAAAAAGTAATTTCCATGCAAATCAGAACAGGCAGAGATCAGAAACACAACCAACGTTTTCAGTCTTCACTTATGTCCTTCCTCCCAGCCCTGGTCTGTTTTACACATTCAACTCTGGAGGAATGAGGGCACCAGGGGATGTAGAATGTGAGCCCCAAGGTCCTAGGAGATGAATAACCAAGGCTTCCAAAAATCCTTGCCCCATTTGATGAGGGTACCTTCTCACATGGTTCAATACTACAAAAAAAAAAAAAAAAAAAAGATTCAGCAGGATGTGTGTTTGGTGTGTGTGTGTGTGTGTGTGTGTGTGTGTGTGTGTAACAATAATAATTAAAAGAGAAAGAAGAGGTCGTGAATTTGAGAGGAAGTACAGAGCAGAGGAATCAGGGGAAACATTTAAGAGGGCTTGTTGTGAATGAAGTATGGAGGTGTAATCTGGACCAGCATTGTGTCGCAGATGTTGTATGCACAGGTGTTTCAGTGACTGATATGAATAACTCTCTTGCTTAAATTACCTTCTGAAACTTGGTAATTTTTTTGTATAGTGTTCAATTTGAAGCACTTTGTGTATTGTAGGGGAAGTTTCATAGTGATTTTTCCATGTTATAAAGGTCATGGTTGACAGTGATCCAAGTTTATTCAGTTATTTGGGGAAAGTAAGAATTTTATGAGTTAGCTTCTGGTGTTATGAGGAGAAACTCATAGCAAGCTCAAGCTCACGGCAACAATTTTGATACTTTCTTTGGCTCTTGCAATCTTTTTGTCCACCTTTCACAAATGTTTCCTGGATCTTACGTGTATGAGGGGTTTGTAGATATAGCCATTTCCACTGGGCTTCACAAACTGGCCATTTGATTGCTTAGGGTTTTCTGGATATATATGTGCTCAAATACACATATGCATGTAAAAATAATTTATAAATAAAGAGACCATGAAGTTGAAGAAGAATGGGGAAAGATATATGTGAGGATTTGAAGGAGAGAAGAGAAGAGGGAAACGTAATTAAATTGTAATATGAAAAATAAAAGTAAAAAGAAAGATTGAGGTGTGAAAGGCACAAGATAATCTCTTCAGGCAAATTGAAATGCTATGGGGAACTTCAGACACAAACGTGCAGGTGTGCAGGGAAACAGGGTGTGAGCTCAGGTTTGAAGAGGAATCCACAGCCATGCTGGAATGTGATTTCCCAAGAGCTTCTGGCTCCAGTGGGAAAGCACAGCGGGGTGTGTCTGCTGAGGATCTTCTCTCCTCTCTGTGTAGCATTCCCTCTTCCCAGGTGTGGGCAAACCCTCTGGGATGAAGGTCTGCTGTCCAGCTCCCAAACAGGCCAGCTTAGAGCAGCCCTGAAGAGGCAGCTCAGGGAAGAAACACTGGGTGAAAGGTTAAAGGAACATGTCTAGGATGCATGGCTTTACAGGAAATGGATCATTCTTCCCCAGAAGCAAGTGGGGTTGTTTTTCCCCCTAACCCAAAACAGAGGGACTGCATTGTTAATGAGGAATTTTTGTTATTGATTTGTATATGTAACATAAAGTTGATAGGAAGAAAACTTAGATTTGATCAAAGTATAAATATTTATTAAGTGAATCCTGGATCTAGACTTAACTCTCCTGGCCACAGCTCAGCCTGCCTCCATAGAGGCCTGCTGCTCCCCAGGACAACCAGGTGAGACACCCACACATGAATCTGTTGACTGCTAGGCCCCTGTCAAGACCAGAAGCCATGAGGTCTTCTCCTTACACTCTGCCTCTACATTCATATCCACAACTCTATCTGAAATCCCAGATTTGTACTCCACAACCCTGCCTACCAACCTAAAAGTCTACTGCAACCCAGGACAACCTGAGGCCTGCTGCCATTAGGGACTACCAGCTCTACCTGCAGTCCTAGAGGCCTGCTACCATAAGGAACTACCAGGCCAGTCAACACCAGAGACAACCAGATAGCTAAAGGCCAGTGCAAGAACACAATCAACAAAAGCCAGGGTAATATGGTGCCATTAGAATTGAGCTATCCAAAAATATACCAAGATGAACTTTCAATTCTAAACATCTGTGCTCCAAATGCAAGGGCACCCACATTCATAAAAGAAACTTTACTAAAGCTCAAAGGATACATTGCACCTCACACAATAATAGTGGGAGACTTCAACACACCACACTCACCATAGACAGATCATGGAAAGAGAAACTAAACAGAGACACAGAAAAACTAACGAAGTCATTAACCAAATGGATTTAACAGATATCTATAAAACATTTCATCCTAAAACAAAAGAATATACTTTCTTCTCAGCACCTCATGGTACCTTCTCCAAAATTGACCATATAATCGGTCATAAAACAGGCCTCAAGAGATACAAGAAGAGTGAAATAATCCCATGCATCCTATCAGATCACCATAGACTAAAGCTGGTCTTCAATAACAACAAAAACAACAGAAAGCCCACATACACATGGAAGCTGAACAATGCTCAATTCAATGACAACTTGGTCGAGGAAGAAAGAAAGAAAGAAATTAAAGGCTTTTTCAAATTTAATGAAAAAAAAGGCACAACATACCCAAATTTATGGGATACAATGAAAGCAGTGCTAAGAGGAAAACTCATAACTCTGAGAGCCTCCAAAAAGAGACTGGAGAGAATATACACTAACAGCTTGATAGCACACCTGAAAGCTCTAGAACAAAAATAAGCAAATGTACCCAAGTGGAGTAGATGGCAGGAAATAGTCAAACTCAGAGCTGAACTCCACCAAGTAGAAAAAAAAAACAAACAAACAACTATACAAAGAATCAACAAAACCAGGAGCTGGTTCGTTGAAAAACAAACAAAAAAAAACCCAAGATAAATAAACCCTTAGCCAGACTAACCAGAGGACAGAGAGACAGTAACACAAAATCATAAATGAAAAAGGGAAATATAACAACAGAAACTGAGGAAATTAAAAAATTATCAGATCCTACTACAAAAGCCTATATTCAGCAAAACTGAACAATCTGTAGGAAATGGGCAATTTTCTAGACAAATACCAGGTGTAAAAGTTAAATCAGGATCAGATAAACCATCTAAACAATTCTGTAACACCTAAGGAAATAGAAGCAGTCATTAAAAGTCTCCCAACCAAAAAAAAAAAAAATCCAGGACCATATGGGTTTAGTGCAGAATTATATCAGACTTTCATAGAAGACCTAATACCAATACTCTTCAAACTATTCCACAAAATACAAACAGATAAAACACTACCCAATTCATTCTTTGAAGCCACGATTATGCTTACACTTAAACCACACAAAGACCCTACAAAGAAACAAAACTTCAGACCAATTTTTCTCATGAATATCAATGCAAAAATATTCAATAAAATTCCCGCAAACTGAATTCAAGAACACATCAAAACAATCATTCACCATGATCAACTAGGATTCATCCCAGGGATGCGAGGATGACTCAATATACAGAAATCCATCAAGGTAATCCACTATATAAACAAACTCAAAGAAAAAACACATGATCATCTCATTAGACACTGAGAAAGCATTTGACAAATTCAACACCCATTCACAATAAAAGTCTTAGAAAGATCAGGAACTCAAGGCCCATACCTAAACATAGTAAAAGCAATATTCAGCAAACCAATAGCCAACACCAAACTAAACGGAGATAAATTTGAAGTAATACCACTAAAACTCTGGGACTAGACAAGGCTGCTCTCTCTCTCCCTGCATATTCAATATAGTATTTGAAGTTCTAGCCAGAGCAATTGGACAACAAAAAGAGGTTGAAGAAATACAAATTGGAAAGGAAGTAGTCAAAGTATCACTATTTGCAGATGATATGATAATATATTTAAGAGACCCCAAAAATTTCACCAGAGAATTCCTACAGCTGATAAACAACTTCAGCAAAGTGGACAGATATAAAATTAACTCAAACAAATCAGTAACCTTCCTATACTCAAAGGATAAACAGACTGAGAAAGAAATTAGGGAAATGACACCCTTCACAATAGCCACAAATAATACAAAAATACCTCAGAATGACTCTAACCAAGCAAGTGAAAGATCTGTATAACAAGAACTTCAAGTCTCTGAAGAAAGAAATTAAAGAAAACCTCAGAAGATGGAAAGATTCCTGTGCTCATGGATTGGAAGGATTAATATAGTAAAAATGGCTGTCTTGCCAAAAGCGATCTACAGATGCAATCCCCATCAAAATTCCAACTCAATTCTTCATAGAGTTAGAAAGAGCAATTTGCAAATTCATTCGGATTAACAAAAAACCCAGAATAGCAAAAACTAACCTCAACAATAAAAGAACATCTGTGGGAATCACCATCCCTGACCTCAAACTGTATTACAGAGCAATAGTGATAAAAACTGCATGGTACAGAGACAGGCAGGTAGATCTTTGACATCCAATGGAAGAAAGATAGCATTTTCAACAAATGGTGCTGGTTCAACTGGAAGTCAGCATGTAGAAGAATGCAAATCAATCTATTCTTATCACCTTGTACAAAGATCAAGTCCAAGTGGATGAAGGACCTCCACATAAAACCAGGTACACGGAAACTAATAGAAGAGAAATAGAGAAGAACCTAGAATACAGAGGCACAGGGGAAATTTTCCTGAACAAAACACCAATGACTTATGCTCTAAGATCAAGAATTGACAAATGGGACTTCATAAAATTAAAAAGCTTCTGTAAGGCAAAGGACATTGTCATAAGGACAAAACAGCAACCAAAAGATTAGAAAAAGATCTTTATCAGTCCTACATCTGATAGAGGGCTAATATCAAATATATATAAAGAACTCAAGAAGTTAGACTCCAGAGAATCAAACAACAAAGAATTCTCAGCTGAGGAACCAAATGGCTGAGAATCACCTAAAGAAATGTTCAACATCCTTGGTCATCGGAGAAATGCAAATCAAAACAACCCTGAGATTCCACCGCATACCAGTCAGAATGGCAAAGATCAAAAACTCAGGTGACAACAGATGCTGGCAAGGATGTGGAGAATTAGGAACACTGCTCCATTGTTGGTGAACCACTGGTATAACCACTCTGGAAATTATCTGGTGATTCCTCAGAAAATTGGACATAGTACTACCTGAGGACCTAGCTATACCACTCCTGGGCATACACCCAAAAGATGCTCCAACATATAACAAGGCCATATGTTCCACTATGCTCATAGCAGCCTTATTTATAATAGCCAGAGCTGAAGAGAGCCCAGATGTCCTTCAACAGAGTAATGGATACAGAAAATGTGGTACTTTTACACAATGGAGTACTACTCAGCTATTAAAAACAATGACTTCATGAAATTCTTAGGCAAATAGATGCAACTAGAAAATATCTTCCTGAGTCAGGTAACCCAGTCACAAAAGAACACACATGGTATGCACACAGTGATAAATGAACATTAGCTCAAAAGCTTCAAATACCTAAGGAAAAATTCACATATAATATGAAGCTCAAGAAGAAGGAAGACTAAAATGTGGATGCTTCAGTCCTTTGTAGAAGAGAGAACAAAAATAAAAGAAAATACAGGGACAAAGAGTGGAGCAGAGACTGAAGGAAAGGTCATCCAGACACTGCCCCACCTGGGGATCCATCCCATATGCAGCCACCAAACCAGGTCACTATTGTTGATGCTAAGAAGTGCTTGCTGACAGGGGCCAGACATGGTTGTCTCCTGAAAGGTTCTGCTAGAGCCTTACTGATTCAGATGAGGATGCTTACAGCTAACCATTGGACTGGGCACAGGGATCCCAGTGGAGAAGTTATAGAAAAGACTGAAGGTGCTGAAGGGGTTTCAAACCCCATAGGAAGAACAATATCAACCAACCAGACCTCCCACCCCGAACGCCTGGGAACTAAACCACCATGGAGGGATCCATGGCTCCAGCTGCATATGTAGCAGAGGATGACATTGTCAAGCATCAATAGGAGGAACAGCCCTTGGTCCTGTGAAGGCTCATTTCCCCGTTGTAGAGGAATGTCAGGGTGTTGAGGTGGGAGTGAGTGGGTGGGAGTGGGAGCATCTTCATAGAAGCAGGCGGAGGGAGGAAAGGGGAAAACATTTGAAATGTAAATACATAAAATATCCAAGAAACAAAAAAAGAACCGAGCTATCCTAGTACAGCAAGCCCCGGATGTCCTAATACACCTGAAGAACAATACTATGACCTAAAATTTCATCTTAGGAAGATGATAGAGACCTTGACACTCCATGGACCCAAACAAGCTAAACAAGAAGGAAGACCCAAGAGAAGGTGCTTAGAAGAGGGAATAAAATAGTCATAGAAATCAGATGGAAGGAAGGAACTGGGTGGGAGAGGGCATGGGGAGGGGAATGGAGGTTCAGGATCAGGTGTGGGGAGAGACAGGAGAGAGGGCCAGAGGGCCAAGAGAATGAATTGAAATCTGCAGCCAGTGAGGGGGCAGCATCTCTAGAATATGCTAGAGACCTGGATTGAGGGAAGCTCCCAGGAGTCTATGGGGGTGACTTTAGCTGAGACTCCTCGCAGTGGGGATGTGGAATCTAAGTGGCCACTTCCTGTAGCAAGGTAGGACCCCCAGTGGAAGAATAAGGACACTAACATACCCACAAAACTTTCAACCAAAATTTGTACTGTCTAAAAAAAAAATGCAGGGACAAAGGTAAAACAAAGACCGAAAGAATGGTCAACCAATAACAGACTGAAACTGAAACCCATTCCATGGGCAATCACCAATCTCTGACACTATCAATAATACTCTACAATGCTTGCAGAAAAGCAGCCTATCACAGTTGTTCTCTGAGAGTCTCCACCCAGCAGCAGAGTGAAACAAACAATGAGACCCACATGCAAACATCGGAGTGGAGTTAGGGAGTCTGAAGGGAAAGTTGGGGAAAGGTGGAGGAACATTTATAACACAGTGAGTATGGCACTAAGGGAATTGGTGTACAGGTCTGCAGTTGTTAGAATTTCCATTTAGGTATAGTTACCACAATGAAGAAGTCACATGTCCGACTTTTACATGTATATGATATTGATTGAATCTATATAAGAACTGAGATGATAAATAAAAAGGCAATGACTGTCTTAGTAAAAGAATTCACAACATGCTCAACAAAGGTTGTTCAAGAAAGATGACTCTACTATTTCCCCAAAATATGTTTCATGTGGTATACCTTATGTAAAAAAAAAATGAAGGTTGAATAAATTTGAGGTTATTTTTCCTTATTTGTTCAATGTAAGATCTACTAGGTACACATTGTAGATTTATATGTTTCCTTCACCTAAAAATGTGTGCAAGCCCTACCTCATTCCCAACATCAGTCACTGTTAAAGTAACACCCCTAAAGTCAACCCTAAGGCAGCAATTGAGAAAACATTCTGTAAGCTCAGAAGTGCCAATCAAAGCCGATTCTGAAATCCCGGTCACTTTCCCTGTTCTCCACCTCGGTTTGTGCAAATTCCTCACAGTGTTTGCTATAGCTGAAGATAAAGGAGAAGGAAGACCCAGAGGGAACAATCTGGATGAGTTACAAGTGCCCTGCAGTCTCAGAGCACCTTCACCTCAGCCCAAACCTGGGGTGCCTGTGACCATCTCCGCCATGTTTGGAGATTGCCTGCCTCTAAAGATTCTGAGAAGCCCATGTGTTCTCCTCCCTGACACTGGGGAGAATGGGCCCAGAGACTGTACCTTCAAGGAGACCCAGCTAAGAAGGAACTTACAGAGAAAACACTGGGCTAGGATGTAATTGCTCACTGCAGTGGCAATCATTTTAACAAAAATCTCTACTTCTAAGGAAAATGCAGGGATGAGCTGGAAGTCCACACATAGTTGGCTAGAATTTTCTATCCTGAGCCAAGTGCCAAGCCTCTGTAAGAGCCTTTCTCAGCTATGTCATGAGACTCACACACTCTACTTTCCTAAGCCGGGACCCACTGCTCCCTTCCCCACATCCAACCAAGGCAGCCTACAGCCAATGCCCCAGGTCAGGGTGAGAATCGGCGTCAGTATGCGCCTGAAGTCCCACAGCCTGGAGGTGCAGAGAGGGACAACGGAGCAGGGACACTGTCCTGGAGCCACAGTTTGGGATATAAAGTCGAGATCCACATGCAGCTGGGACAGAGCCTGGGATCCCAGCAATCAGTGAAGACCTGAGACTGTGAAGCCCACCTGGCCAGCTATGGACATCCCAGGTGAGTCTCATAGCTCTATCAAGGGAGACTTGGAGCTGACACTGCAGGAACACCCTAGAGAGACTCCTTGCAGCATAATATTCTCAGGAATGAGAATATCAACTCAACCTTAGCACACCCGTGGTAGGGATGCAGGCAGGGTATGGTGAATGGAGGTCCCAGGAAGTCACCAGAATTTTCAGGGGGCCAAAATTGGGTAGGGTACCCAAAAGTAAACTGAGTGTCAAGGCCTGGACATAAGAAGCGCTCCTGTAACAACTGCAATCATTGTTATTCTCATGGCCGTCAGGTATAATTCATAGGTCTGATCAACAGGTGCAGAAGACGGAGCATGTTGCATGCCTACTGTAATATTCCTATCTGGAGCGTTACATCAAAACACTATACAATTTAAGCCTGAAATTGTGCACTAGTCTGTCTTTTGATAGATCTGCCTCCCAGTCACTTAGCCTTGTGACCTGTCCTTATTAAAACGATGAAGAAGGATTCTGGAGGCCCATCACAGTTAGGGAGCAGGCAGACTCCTAACAGTTACACTGCTAAGGTTCTCCAGAGAGGAAATCCCAGAAAGATTTTGAAAGTGTAAGAACCAAGTCATAGCCTTTCCTGGTGTACACTGACCAAGAAAAAGATAAATGGTGATCCTTAAATCTTTCAGAACTCTTTGCATGTTCTATTGATCACACTGTTCATAAGTCACGTTTAACTTAGGAGACCTCAACAACAGTGGCACGAAACCTGAGCCACCTATGTCTTAAGTTAATTGCTGCTTTAATCTTCTGAAGCAGAAGGTGCATATAGACCCTGTGGTGAGCTAAGGGAACACTGTGCACACTCCAAATCCTGGGCCCATGGGCAGGATTCTTCATTCTTTATCTGTTTAATTTTTTTCACTAGAGGAATCCCTATGTATTCGATAGAAAAATGCATTCTTAGGCTTTTCAACAAATCTAAGTAAATCTAGATTGATTTAAATAAGTTTATTCCACTGCAGTAGCCTGAATTTCTAAGGGAGAAATGTCACCAGAACCTCATTTCTTCTCCACTTCTAGGGTTTGAAAAGATGACTCCAATTTTCCTCCTGGCCACCCTTTGCTTGGGGATGATCTCAGCTGCTCCAACACATGACCCCAGTTTCGATGCCGTATGGGAGGAATGGAAGACCAAACATGGGAAAACATACAACACGGTTGGTACAACGGACATGTGCAGGGGCAACACACAGACAGTGGCCCTTGCTATGGCAAGTTTAGAGAGTTTGTACTGTGGAAGCAGTTCCTTCTAGGCCTGACTACATGACATGCTTTAGGAGCACGGACAGCAAACCACCCCATTGCCACATGCCCTGGGTTATGGCTTCCAGAGATGGACAGACAGCCTTGGTTCTTGTTGGCTGTAGCAGCAGGTCCACAGAGGGAACTAAGGCTGGACTTGAAGTAGAAAGACCACACACTGTATCTCTTGCAGAATGAAGAAGGGCAGAAGAGAGCAGTGTGGGAGAACAACATGAAGATGATCACCCTGCACAATGAGGACTATCTGAAGGGGAAGCATGGCTTCAGCTTGGAGATGAATGCCTTTGGTGATTTGGTGAGTGCGACGGGGATCACTGAACACGGTCCATCCTCTCTGGTTCCTCTTAAGTCACCTCTCCATTTGCAATGATTTGTTTACTTTTTCTTGAAGACCAACACAGAATTCAGGGAATTGATGACTGGCTTTCAAGGCCAGAAGACCAAGATGATGAAGGTCTTCCCAGAGCCCTTTCTGGGTGATGTCCCCAAGTCTGTGGATTGGAGAAAGCATGGCTATGTGACTCCTGTGAAAAACCAGGTAGGACACATGGCACATTCCAGGTATCACTGTCCACCAGGAAGGCGGGAAGTAAATGCCATCTTTGACTTGCTGACTGTGGAGCTCCATAGAGCTCACTGCTTGTGAAATTATTGGGTCATAAGAATTGCTGCCAAACATCTGTATTAATCTTGTAGATGACAGTTTTTTCTTTCTTCTCTAGGGTCTTTGTGGCTCTTGTTGGGCTTTTAGTGCAGTTGGTTCCCTAGAAGGACAAGTGTTCCGGAAAACAGGCAAGCTGGTCCCTCTGAGTGAACAGAACCTAGTAGACTGCTCCTGGTCACATGGCAATAAAGGCTGCGATGGTGGCTTGCCAGATTTTGCCTTCCAGTATGTGAAGGATAATGGAGGCCTGGACACCAGTGTGTCCTATCCATATGAAGCCCTGGTAAGTGTAATCCTACACTTTTGCACCAGCTTAGGTTTTACAAGCAATTGTGCACACAGTCTGCCTGTCCTAAGAACACATCTTCCCACGATGTAATCCATCCCATTACCCTATGTGCCACCATTAATGACATTCTTTGCAGGCTGGTCCCATTCCATGGTTTCTTTGTAGCTGTTCCTGCTTCTGTGTATATGGAACACAGGCAAACCATTCTACAAATAACACAGGTTTCTCCACTGTGAAATTTCTTATCAGTAAGAATACCTAAGGGCTGTGACTGAAGACACATGGGCTAATTTCTATTAGCCACTGAAATCTACCAGCTTGTCAGGTCTAGTGACATTTTATAGACACATACACTTAAAGATGCTCAGCAGCCAACGCTGAGTCACTTAGATGGATAAGAGCTCAGCTGAGTGGAGTTCTGAATGACTCATGTTCCCCAGGAAGTGGATGGCAATACCTTTTCTTTTTTCTTTCTTTTGCCTCTCAAAGAATGGAACGTGTAGGTACAATCCTAAATACTCTGCTGCTAAAGTCGTGGGGTTCATGAGCATCCCACCTAGTGAAAATGCCCTGATGAAGGCTGTGGCTACTGTGGGGCCCATCTCAGTTGGAATTGATATTAAGCACAAGTCGTTCCAGTTCTATAAGGGTGGTAAGTGCTTTCTTTACAGTAATCATAAGGAAGAGTTATGCCTCCAGGACAGCTTGTCAATGTGTCAGCATTTAATGTAAATATTTTGACTTGTGGGTGGTGCATTCAATATTTACATGTGTCGTTTCTCCTTGACATTAAGGACTATCTTATGAGCATGTGTCCACCGTAGTTTTTTAAATAAGCAAGATCAGGTTTTATGCAGCCTAATTTTATTGAATTTTCTGAAGTTGCTGACTCTTTAAGACTTTAAATAAATAATCCATTTCTGTAGCTTAGTCTCAGTGGTGTTTCTTGATACCCATATTTTGTGTTTCGTGCTGTTTCATTATACTTTATAAGCAAACTAGAGTTTCTTACATCCTCCCAAGCACATGTTTTCCTGAGTATATATGCTAACTTTTACTTCCATTATGTTACAAAAGAGTGATGTCCCAAGCCTCACTAACACCAAATCAGTCCTGTCTGGGGTGTGCCTTTGCCCTGAAAGTGAAATATTTCTATTATTGATGGTGACAGCAGACACTGTGGGATCATGGGAGCCTCTCATTTGGCTTGGATTTCACCTTGCAGGCATGTACTATGAGCCAGACTGTAGCAGCACTAATCTGAATCATGCTGTCCTGGTGGTTGGCTATGGTGAAGAATCAGATGGCAGGAAATACTGGCTGGTCAAGAACAGGTATAAATAGCCAAAAACACCCATGTTTGAAACCCTAAGGGGGAAGGAAGTTTCCAGGCAGTATTTGGGTGCAGGTTTTAGCAATTTACCCCACATATTTTGAATACAGATATTTTAGGGTGTGGTAACCATGATAAGAATCTAACATGTTTTGGAGAGGGTTTGGATTGAGTTTGAACCACTGCATTCCTAGTACTGACCCAAACATGGGTGGCTTTTCACCGTCCTTGTGTATTTCAACATCTGTCACTGTGTTTCAAAGGAGAGTTAGTGTAATGAAGGGGCCGTGCTGTGTTCTTTCCTCTAAATGACAAGTGTGTCCTTCTTTCAGCTGGGGTCGAGACTGGGGCATGGATGGCTACATAAAGATGGCCAAAGACTGGAACAACAACTGTGGGATTGCTTCCGATGCTTCTTACCCTATCGTTTGAGCTGCCCAACAACAAGGAGTGGACTGAGGAGGGCTTTCCACTTCCTGGACCAGCCTCAGCTCTGTAGGCCATGGAGGACAAGCCACTGAAGTTTCACGCTATGTATGGTGTGAATTCTGGGACATTTTATTCCAGTTAAATTGAACTGGCACCCTATGGCTGTAAGCAGCTTTGTGACCACGGCTTTTGGATTTTAATTGTTTACAAGATGTATACAATTTCTATAAAACCTACATTGAAAATACTGGTGGTGCTTCCTTCCGTTTGGGGTATGGTGGCTTCTCTTACTCATAGGTGTCATTGAGTGTGAAGATCTGGAAAAGGTGAAGATGATGTTCTACGGAAGGGTGTTAGATTCTTTTTGTCATTAGGTCAATGATGTGACAACCTTCATCAGGCTTTTGAGGTACACACCCTCAACCGTGGTCTCAAAACATGTGTAAAATTTTTAGAATTTATTTTGTTATTTTTTTTCCTTTGGAAAAATGGTTTCTCTGTGTACCCTTGAGTATAACTCACTCACTAGACCAGAACTCAGAGATTGGCCTGCCTCTGTTTCCCCATTCCTGGGATAATCCATGCACTACCATGCCTGGATTACTATTAATATTTTATGTACATTGGTTTTTTACCCATGAGTATGTCTGTGTGAGGGTCCCAGGCCCTCTGGAACTAGGCTTACAAACAGCTGTGAGCTGCAACGTGGGTGCTGGGGATTGAGCCCTGGTCCTCTGGAAGAACAGCCAGTGCTCTTAATTCCTAAGCCATTTCTCCAGTCCAGAACTTAATTTTTAATCCACATATGTTTACAAAGCTTAAACCATTTGCCATTATGTAGCAAAATGGCACTTTAGGTTGTTCCACTGAATGGAGCATGGGCTTTAATGACTGTTTTTGAAGCATCAGCCCTGTGTCCTGCTGTCACCTTGTAGAAGCCATCTCTCTAGCTATGTCTACCATCACAGGATGCTGGCACACTGAAATGGCACCTTCATAACCCTACAGGGCCTCACAACTCAGAAGCAGGGACACGGGTTCACTTTCACTTGTCTTAAGAGTTACCATTGATAAGCTCCTAGCATGATAACCAATATGTGTGAGATCCAGTGATCCAGCTGTCTCAAACTGCAGAAGTTTATCCCTTACCCAGGCAGTTGGTGCTTGCAAAATTAAGAAAGAGACGATGCAGATTCAAAAACAGGTTTTCTAAGGAGTGCAGTTAACTCCCCCATTCACCCCTTAATCACCCCTTCTTCCCTCTTTCCTGTCATTAGCTACAAAAACAAAAACAAATCCCTTTGAATTATAGATCTGTTGGTCAATCAGTGATTGTATCATATGCCCTGATCATCATGTGACTAGAACTTGAAATGTCACCTCTCTGGCATTAAATCTATCCTGTTCTAGCTGATTTGGATCACCTAAATCTCATCCTTTGTTTCTCCCTACAAACTTAATTCCTACCTGTTCTTAGTGAAGGTCCTTATAGGGCGAGATGAGTAGGACCAAACATCTGGCTCTTTACAGAAAGGATTGCCACCACTGATGTGCATGCTGTGCACTGCTGTAAGGTAGTATGATATGAGATTTAGTTTTGAGTGTAGGCATATTATCACCCCACTGACCAGGAGACATTTGGTAAGATGTGGGACCTGATAACCTAAAGTCAGGAAGCAGCCAGTCAGAGGAAGGACTATGGAAGGCAGGGGCTACTGAGAAAAAAAGACAGATGAGCATGCACAATGGGCCTGAAGAAGAGACAGTTAGCCTTGTCCATGGAGGAGAAAGACAGAATGGTGACTATACAAGGAAGAGCTTGGGCATTAAGATGCAGGTGCTGTATGATGCAGGATGTGGTCAGAGAGGGTAGTAGCTCACAGATTGAGTGATGATTTGGGGTTTAACCCAGGCCTGTGAGTCAGGTAGGTGTGAGGAACATCTTAGTGTCAGAACTCCAACTGACATTTTAGGCTTGTCACAGTTCAGGAGAACCATGAGCCTTGATAGCATTTGTTGTCTTACTCAGGATGATATTTTCTAGCCTGCAAAATTCATGATGTCCTTGTTTTTAATAGCTGAATAGTAGTATTGCATTGTATAAATGAACCGTATTTTCTGTACTAACTCTTCAGTTGAGAGACATTTGAGTTGTTTCTGGCTTCTGGCTAATACAAACAGCCTATGAATGTAGTGGAGCATGTGTCCTTGTGGTGTGATGGAGCATCTCTTGGGTATATGCCCAGGAGCTTGCTATAGCTGTGTCTTCAGGTAGAAATATTCCCGGTTTTTCTGCCAGATTGATTTCCAGAGTGGCAGAACAAGTTTGCAGTCCCACCAGCAACAGAAGTGTCTTCCCCTTTCTGTATATCCTCTCCAGCATGTGCTGTCCCGTGAGTTTGTCTAATTTTAGCCACTATGATGGGTCATTTTGAATTGCATTTTCCTGATAGCTAAGGACACTGAACATGTCTTTAAGTGCTTCACAGTCATTCAAGATTCCTCTGTTGAGAATTCTGTTTTAGCTCTCTAGCCCAACTTTTAATTGGGTTATTCTGGAGTCTAACTTCTTGAGTTCTTTATATATTTTGGATATTAACCCTCTATGGGATGTAGAGTTAGTGAAGATCTTTTCCCATAAGCTGCACTTTTGGGTTATTGACAGTGTCCTTTGCCTTACAGATGCTTTTTTGTTTTATGAAGTCCATTTAGTAATTGTTGATCCTGAACCATTGGTGTTCTGTTCAGGAAACTGTCAGAAGGTATAGGGAGGGGAGTGGGGGTATCAGGATCAGATGTGGGGAGAGACAGAAGAGAGAGCTAGAAGAATAAATGGAAATCTGTAGCTGCTGGAGGTTGGGGGACTAAGGGCAGAGAAGGGGGAATCTCTAGGAAGTTCCAGAGACCTGGGATAGGGGAAAATCCCAAGAGTCATTGCAGGTGACCTTAGGTGAGATGCATAGCAGTGGGGATATGGAACCTGAAGAGGCCACTTCTTGTAATCATCAAGGACCCCTAGTGGAGGGATAAGAAGACAAACCCACCGACGAAACTTTCAACCCAAAGTTTGTCCTGCTAAAAGAAGTGCAGGGCAAAGATGGAGCAGAGACTGAGGGAACGGCCAACCAATGACTGACCCAAATTGAGACCCATCCAATGGGCAAGTACCAATCACTGACACTGTTAATGACACTGTGGTGTGCTTTCAGACAGGAGCCTAGAATAACTGTCCTCTGAGAGGCTCCACCCAGTAGCTGAATGAAACATAAAGAAACTCACATCCAACCACTGGATGGAGCTCAGGGAGTCTTACAGAAGACTTGGGGGTAAGAATTGTAGGCCCTAAAGGGGATAGAAACTCTACTGAAAGGCCAACAGAGTCAACTAACCTGGACCCTCAGACCTCAGAGCCCTCTGGGCTCTCAGAGATTCAGCCACCAAACAAAAAGCACATATGGGATGGCCTAAGATCCCCAGCACATATGTAACAGATGTGCAACTCAGGCTCCATATGTACCCCCCAACAATTGGATTAGGGGCTGTCTGTTAAGTTGTTGCCTGTCTGTGGAATCTATTGCCCAACTGAGCTGCCTTGTCTGGCCTCAGTGGGAAACGATGCACCTAAACCCGAAGAGACTTGGTGAGCTAGGGTGAGGGAATCAAAGGGAGCTCCCGACCCTCTTAAAGGAGAAAGAGAGGGACTCTGGGAGAAAGCAGCAATCAGAATGTACGAGGAGGAGGAGGAGGAGGAGGAGGAGGAGGAGGAGGAGGAGGAGGAGGAGGAGGAGGAGGAGGAGAAGAGGAGGAGGAGGAGGAGGAGGAGGAGGAGGAGGAGAGGAGGAGGAGGAGGAGGAGGAGGAGGAGGAGGAAGAAGAAGAAGAAGAAGAAGAAGAAGAAGAAGAAGAAGAAGAAGAAGAAGAAGAAGAAGAAGAAGAAGAAGAAGAAGAAGAAGAAGAAGAAGAAAAAACACCAAAACGTTTGTCACCTTTTTGGT
This sequence comes from Rattus rattus, assembly GCF_011064425.1. Lineage (NCBI taxonomy): Eukaryota > Metazoa > Chordata > Mammalia > Rodentia > Muridae > Rattus > Rattus rattus. The sequence continues at coordinate 77,361,679 of NC_046167.1, forward strand.
GAAATAATATAATATAAACACTCTTCAAACAAATCGCTGTTCTGTAGCTGGGCCTAAACTTCAACATAATTATCTTGGAATGATGTTGCAATCGGTGCTTGACAAGATATAAGAAAGGAAAAGAACTCATGATGAACACCCTATTGTAGTCTGCAGGGAGCAGAGGGAATCTGAGCTAACATTGTCACACATGGAGCAGGACATTCATTGTCACTCATGATTAAGATTCCCAATGGGAGAAGTGAAGGCCCTAACAGAATATCTTCCCAGTGTCCCCCCTTACTTGTCATCTCATGCCATATGTAAATGACTTACTTGGGCACAAGACAAAATTTTTCAGAAACTTCTTATGAAGCTATTGAGCAGAAATTGATTGTGCTTGGGATAGTTGGGGGCAGGGGGTGCACCCAAGGATCAGAAAAGATTCCGTGCATTAAAATGATGGGAAGTGTAATAATTCCACAAAAGAATTCTAGAACAAACACAGGAGCAGGGGTTATCTTGAGGAGGTGGTTTTGGATCTGGTTTTACATCTAGGATTTTAGCTTTGCAGGCTCCATATCCACCTCTTTGTGTATTTAGAAATGATTTTCATTCACTAGGATTAGATATGGCTCTAATTCCATTCCCCTACATATGGATGTCAAGGATTCCCATTTCTGTGTAGGATCCCAAAACTTAGTGTGCACTGGTACAGCTCCTTAAATACTGAGCCAAAAGGTGAAAAGGCCAAAATAACAGAAGTAGAAAATGGGACTAAAGAAAAGACGAATCAAATCGGCATGCCTGCCCCAGACTCCACAGCCTGCCTGTCTCCCAGGAGGTCTACCCTAACCAGGGACAAAGTGAGACACCCATTCCAATACCCATATTAGTTGCAATCCCCACAGAGCCCAGCAGACTTAAGATCTGTCCTGCTCTGCCTGCCCCCTAAACCCTATAGCTAGCTTGTCTCCCAGGAGGTCTGCCCTAACCACAAACACAGGAGGACTGCTCTAACCAGAAACTTAGGACTTCTGCCCTAACCAGAGACAGTACTGCCTGCCTCCCAGGATGCCTGCTCTAACCCAGGTCACACAGCTCTCCTGTCTCCAAGAAGGCCTCTCCAGCCTGAAATACCTAGACCAGTTAACACCAGAGGTAACCAGATGGCAAAAGGCAAGTGCAAGAACAAAAGCAACAGAAGCCAATGTGGTTCAGCATCATCAAAACCCAGTTCTCCTACCACAGCAAGCCCTGAATACCCTAACACATCTGAAAAGCAAGATTCTGACCTAAAATCTCATCTCATGCAGATGATAGAGGCCTTTAAGGAGGATATAAATACATCCCTTAGAGAAATACAAGAAAACACAGGGAAACAGGTAGAAGCCCTTAAAGAGGAAACAAATAAATCCCTTAAAGAAATAGAGGAAAATACAATCAAACAGGTGAAGGAACTGAAGAAAACAGTCCAACCTCTCAGCCCCACCCCCAAAAAACAGAAACAATAGAAAAATCACAAATGAAGGCAACCGTGGTGATGGAAAACCTAGGAAAGAGGTAAGGAACTACAGGTGAAAGAATGACAAACAGAATACAAGAGATGGAAGAAAGAATCTCAGGCATAGAAGATACCTTAGAGGATATTGACACAGTGGTCAAAGAAAATATGAAGGGCAAAAATTTCCTAACCCAAAACATCCAGGAAATTTGAGACACAACGAAAAGACCAAACCCATGGAAGAGGATGAAGATTCCCAGTTCAAACAGATAGAAAACATCTTCAACAAAATCGTGGAAGAAAACTTCCCTAACCTAAAGAAGTAGATGGTTGACCATAAATGCATGTGACAAAGAAGTGCCCATTGGGGCAGCCCGAGACTCAAGAGTCTGATGTGATTTAGGCCAACATCATTTCACAGATGCTGTACACACAGATGTTTCAGTGACAGGTGTGAAATATTGATACCTTCAGATTTCCTGCTTAAATGTCCTCAAAACTTGGTTTTCTAGTGTAATTTAAAATTTGGAGCAGTTTGGCATGGTAGAGGCAGTTGTCATAGTTTTCACCCTGTTATAGGAGTCATGGGTGACACTGACCCAGGTTTATTCAGTTATTTTGGTAAGATTTTATGAGTTACCTCCTGGTGCTGTGAAGGGAAACAAGCTCACAGCAATGACTTTGATCCTCTGGCTCTCATAGTCTATATGCCTCTTTTCCCAAACATTACGTGAGTCTTAGGTGTGGGAGTCGTTTGTGGATGTATCCTCGTAGACTCAGCTCCATAACTCAGCATTTGGGTTGGTTGGGATTTTCTGGAATATACAGGTGTATGCATGTAAACATAATTTATGAAAAAAGAGGCCATGACACTGAAGTTCAGGGAGGGGTGTTTGCAGGGGGTTGAAGGCAAGGAAAGGAGAAAATATAATTAAATCGTAATGTCAAAAATAAAACAAAGGTCAAAAGAAAGAAAGGAAGATTGATATGTAAAATGCAGGCGATAATCTGTTTGCTTTTAAGCAAATTGAAATGCTATGGGGAACTTCAGACGCAAACGTGCAGGTGTGCAGGGAAACAGGGTGTGAGCTCAGGTTTGAAGAGGAATCCACAGCCATGCTGGAATGTGATTTCCCAAGAGCTTTCCGGCTCCAGTGGGAAAGCACAGCAGGGTGTGTCTGCTGAGCATCTTCTCTCTGTGTAGCATTCCCTCTTCCCAGGTGTGGGCAAACCCTCTGGGATGAAGGTCTGCTGTCCAGCTCCCTAACAGGCCAGCTTAGAGCAGCCCTGCAGAGGCAGCTCAGGGAAGAAATGCTGGGTGGGAGGTTAGAGTAACACCTCTAGGATGCATGGCTCTGCAGGAAATCGATCATTTTTTCCCAGAAGCAAGTGGGTTTATCCACCTAAGTCAGAACATAGGGGTCATCAGCTGATGGGGTGTTTTGCAATGATATGGGGGTGCAACATAAAAGTGCTATTAAACAAGGTGGGATTTCACCAATTTTCAAACCCCTCATTAAATAAAAATATCAGCAGGATAAAAGAATTCATCTATACAATTGGATGTTCAAAAGATTTTTGAATGAAAATTAATTTAAATCAGGATTTTTTAAGAAAATAAAAAAATTTAAATTTAAATTAAACAGCATCGAGTGCTGTCAAAATAGCTCCAGGGTTAAAGGCAACAGCCACCAAATGTAACTAGTGGAAGGAATGGACCATACTGACTACCAAAACTTGATCTCTTATCTTAACTTGACTGGCATGGTACACATGGGTGTCTGTAAATGGAACAAAACTACAAAAAAAATGTAACTTTAAAAACACCTAAAACTCAATGAAATAATAAAGTAGCTCAGCTATGATGGATTAAGGCCTGTAACAGGTGTGGCTCTGAATGTGATGAGTAATGAAGAGCCACTGAAGTAAAAAAAAAAAAAAGAAAGAAAAGAGGCTCCAGCACTGGTCCTCAGGACCCTCCGCTAGAACCCCCACTCCACAAGGTGGGGAAAGCATCATTGAAAAGAGAAGCAGAGGAGGCACCATATGTCAGGGGCAGCAGACAACTTGGGCATGACTGGTGGGGAAGTATAATGCTGCCTGCTCCTCAGAAACATGGAGGACACTGAAAGCAGAGAATTACACACCCATCATCTGTCTTTCTGAATGTGTACCCAAGAGGGTTAAAAGCAGAAGGTAGAAATACGTCGGTCATATGGTGGGGCAGCCGTGTGACTGACAGGAAGCAAGTTTAAAGGCAGTCCAGGAAGGGCTGAGCAGATAAACAAAGCATGAAATCTCCATGTGTAGGAGCAACTCAACCTCAGAAAACATGGAGACGGACATATGATGTCTATGTGTCTGCTGAGGATCCTAAACGTCTACTAGCTCAAACAGCAATTCACTTTCAACAGGGCTGTGGCAGAAACAAGCTCTGTGCCCTTAGCAATCTTTGAATTCACACACAGGAAAGGGGAGAGATCAGAGTCTGGGAGAGAAAAGACTATTATTTAAGGCAGAATTTCAGCTTAGAAAACAGATGAATAAACTCTGAAGATCTATGACAGGGATACAAGACAGTAAGTGTGGCACCAAGAACATTGATGTGCAGACCTGAAATTCTTAGAAGGTCATTCCCATTTGGGCATACTGTACCATAATGTAAAAGTCACAGGCCTGATATTATGTCTTTAGTTGAGTCATAAGGATCAATGAGATGATAAATAAATTAAAACAATGACTGATTTAATAAACGAACACAGGACATGCTTGACAAAGGTTGTCTAGAAAAGATCACACCAACGTTTCCCTAAAAGATGCTTTCTATAATATATCTTACTACAAAATGAAGGTTGAGAACATTTTGGTTTATTTCCCTTATTACTTTAATTTTAAGAGCGTCTATCTACACATTGTAGATTTGCATGTTTTCCTCACCTAAAATGTGTCCAAACCCTATTCACTCCCACCATTGACCATGGTGAAAGTAACGCCCTAAAGTCAACCCTAAGGCAGCAATTAAGAAAACATTCTATAAGCTCAGATTTCCAAAATCCCAGTCACTTTTCCTGTTCTCCACCTCGGTTTGTGCAAATTCCTCACAGCGTTTGCTATAGCTGAAGATACTGGAGAAGGAAGACCCGGAGGGAACAATCCGGATGAGATGAGTTACAAGTGCCCTGCAGTCTCAGAGCACCCTCACCTCAGCCCAAACCTGGGGTGCCTGTGACCATCTCCGCCATGTTTGGAGATTGCCTGCCTCTAAAGATTCTGAGAAGCCCATGTGTTCTCCTCCCTGACACTGCGGAGAATGGGCCCAGAGTCTGTACCTTCAAGGAGACCCAGCTAAGAAGGAACTTACAGAGAAAACACTGGGCTAGGATGTGATTGCTCACTGGGAAGCAGTGACAATCATTTTAACAAAAATCTCTACTTCTAAGGAAAATGCAGGGATGAGCTGGAAGTCCATACACAGTTGGCTAGAATTTTCTATCCTGAGCCAAGCCTCTGTAAGAGCCTTTCTCAGCTGTGTCATGAGACTCACACACTCTACTTTCCTAAGCCGGGACCCACTGCTCCCTTCCCTACACCCCACCAAGGCAGCCTACACCCAATGCCCCAGGTCAGGGTGAGAATCGGCGTCAGTATGCGCCTGAAGTCCCACAGCCTGGAGGTGCAATCCAATTGCCCACCTAAGCCAATTCCAGGGAGGAGCAACTGGGCAGGGACACTATCCTGGAGCCATAGATTTGGAGTATAAAATCTGGATCCACATGCATCTGGGTTAGCGCCTGGGATCTCAGCAACCTCTGAAGACCTGAGACTGTGAAGCCACCTGCACAGCTGTAGACATCCCAGGTGAGCCCCCGTAGCTCTATTACGACATTTGGAGCTGATACTGGAAGAGCACCCTAGAGAGATTCTTTGTAGCTCCCTCAGGAGTGAGAGTACCAGATCCGTCTTAGCAGAACTGGTGTGGGGATGCAGAGACCGTTTGGTAAGGATGCCAGGAGGTCACCAGACTGTTCAGGAGTTCAGGTGTGTAAAAAGTATCAATAATGGGAAATCAGACAAACCGGTTCGTCTGAGTGAGCAGACCCTAGTGGACTGCCTCTGGTCCCATGGGCACAGGAAGTATCAGTTTGTCCCTTTATATAAGCTGCCACTCCGTAGGCCAAAAGGGATGATCATTCTCATGTAAAAATGGTCAGGGGCCGTCCCTGGGTCTCATGCCCCAGGTGTCCAAGGAATAGCATGTGGCACAATTTTGGCATGGCCCTTTCTGGATAGTCCCATGCACTCCTCATTGAAGCAGTAAAGTAGGATTCCGAAGGCACATCCCAGTTGTGGAGCACACAGATTCCTAACTGATGTCCTTCCAACGTTTTCTAGAGGAATAGTCCAGAAAGATTTCAGGAAAAAAAGAGCTGAGGCATATTCTGGCTCTTGGTGTTTACTATCCAAGAAGAAGATGTCTTCTGACCATCCCACCACATCTTGCAGGTCTCTTTGTACTGGAGGATCACACATTGTACATAAGTTAAGGCTAACTTAAGAGACCTGAATATCAATGGGATAAAACCTGGACAAACTATGAGTACTTGAGAAGTTGTCGCTTTACATTTCTGAATCACAGGCGCATCCAGACCCTGTGGTGAGCGTCAGGCACAGTTCCCACACCATCTAAATCCTGGAGCCCTCCACAACTACTCTTCACGGTTGTTTGACTTGTGACATGTGTTTTGCAGGTGTGCTACAAGCCAAAGTCATCCTTAGCCATGTCAACAAACACTGAAAGACAGCTTAAAAATCTCGTTCTATCATAGTGACCTTAATAACATCTTATGTAGAAATAAGAGTTTATTGAAGAATTTCCATGACCAGAAAGAACCTCATTTCTTCTCCACTTCTAGGGTTTGAAAGCATGACTCCAATTTTCCTCCTGGCCACCCTTTGCTTGGGGATGATCTCAGCTGCTCCAACACATGACCCCAGTTTCGATGCTGTATGGGAGGAATGGAAGACCAAACATGGGAAAACATACAACACGGTTGGTACAACGGACATGTCCAGGGGCAACACGCAGACAGTGGTCCTTGCTGTGGCAAATTTAGAGAGTTTGTACTGCAGAAGCAGTTCCTCTAAGGCCTGACTACATGACATGCTTTAGGAGCACGGACAGCAAACCACCTCATTGCCACATGCCCTGGGTTATGGCTTCCAGAAATGGACAGACAGCCTTGGTTCTTGTTGGCTGTAGCAGCAGGTCCACAGAGGGAACTAAGGCTGGGCTTGAAGTAGAAAGACCACACACTGTATCTCTTGCAGAATGAAGAAGGACAGAAGAGAGCAGTGTGGGAGAACAACATGAAGATGATCACCCTGCACAATGAGGACTATCTGAAGGGGAAGCATGGCTTCAGCTTGGAGATGAATGCCTTTGGTGATTTGGTGAGTGTGGCGGGGATCACTGAACACGGTTCTTCCTCTCTGGGTCCTTTAAGTCACCTCTCCATTTGCAATGATTTGTTTACTTTTTCTTGAAGACAAATACAGAATTCAGGGAATTGATGACTGGCTTTCAAAGCATGGGACCCAAGGAGACGACCATCTTCCGGGAGCCCTTTCTGGGTGATATCCCCAAGTCTTTGGATTGGAGAGAGCATGGCTATGTGACTCCTGTGAAAAACCAGGTAGGACACATGGCACATTCCAGGTATCACTGTCCACCAGGAAGCCAGGAAGGAAATACCAACCTTGGCTTGCTGACAGTGGAGTTCTATAGAGCTCACTGCTTGTGAAAGTATTGGGTCATGTGCACTGTTATCAAACACCTGTATTAATTTTTGTGGGTGACAGCCTTTTCTTTCTTCTTAGGGTCAGTGTGGCTCTTGTTGGGCTTTCAGTGCAGTTGGTTCCTTGGAAGGACAAATATTCAAGAAAACGGGCAAACTGGTCTCTCTGAGTGAACAGAACCTAGTGGACTGCTCCTGGTCATATGGAAACCTAGGTTGTAATGGTGGCTTAATGGAGTTTGCCTTCCAGTATGTGAAAGAAAACAAAGGCCTGGACACGGGGGAGTCCTATGCATATGAAGCACAGGTAGGTACAAATCCTAAGGTGTTTTTCCTGGCCAGGTTTAGAAAGCAGAACAATTGCAAAGTCCTCAGAACTCACGTTTAGAATCCATCCTAAGTCCCAAGTGCCGCTATCAAAGTGGCAGCCTTCACATGCTGGTCTGATTCCGTCGTTTCCGTGTAGTTGCCCCTGCTTCTGCTCACATGAAGTTTATGCAAACCGTCCCACAAATAGTACAGATTTCTCCACTGTGGAAAGTTGTTATTAATAGGAACGTCTATCTAAGTGAGCTAGATTCTGTCACTGAAATCTACCAGCCTGCCAGGTTTGGTGACGTTTTATAGACATGTACACTTGGAGATCCTCAGCAGCAAATGCCGAGTCACCTGTGTGATGGTTGGTCAGTTGAGTGGAGTTCTGAGTGACTCCTGTTCCCCAGGAGGTGGATGGCAATAACCACGATTTTTTTTTTTAATCTTTGTCTTCCAAAGGATGGAATATGCCGGTATAATCCTAAGTACTCGGCAGCTAATGTTACAGGCTTTGTGAAAGTCCCACTGAGCGAAGATGACCTTATGAGTGCCGTGGCCAGTGTGGGGCCTATCTCAGTTGGAATCGACTCTCATCACCAATCCTTCAGGTTCTACAGTGGCGGTAAGTATGGCTTCTTCCAGTAATCATACATAATGGTTGGGCTTCCACCACGGCCTGTAAATTTGATGACTTTTGGGTGCATAAAATATGTAAATATTTTGAGTTGTCCGTATTACATTTAACAGAAGCAACATTTACATGAGTCATTTTTACTTAACATTAATTAAACACACTCCTGTGAACATATATCCATTGCATTTTTTTAACTAGCAAAATCAGGTATTATGTGTTTTAATTTTATTGAGTTTTGTTCAGATGCTGGATCTTAAGTATTTCAAAAAGGTATTCTAATTTCTAGTTCACTTTCAGGGGAGCCTCTTGATTCCTGCAGGTTGGCGTTTCTTACATCTTCCCAAGCATGTGTTTTCCTGAGGACATATGCTAACCTTCACTTCCGTTATGTTAAAAAAGAGCTGATATCCCTAGCTTACTAACACAGAACCAGTCCTGTCTGGGCCCTGAAATTAGAAATGTTTCTATTACTGATGTGACAGCAGATATGTGGGGTCATGGGAGCCTCTCACTTGGCTTGGATTTCACCTTGCAGGCATGTACTATGAACCAGACTGTAGCAGCACTGAAATGGATCATGCTGTCCTGGTGGTTGGCTATGGTGAAGAATCAGACGGCGGGAAGTACTGGCTGGTCAAGAACAGGTATAAATAGTCAAAAGCACTCATGTTTGAAACACTAAGGGGAAAGTATGGTTTTCAGGTGGTATTCAAACACAGGTTTCAGCAATTTATCCCACATATTTTGAATACGGAAGTCTTAGGGTAACTAAGAATTGGACATGTTTGGGGGAGTTTTTTTTTTTTTTTTTTTTTCGGGGCTGGGGATCGAACCCATGGGGGGAGTTTTAAGACGGAATTTGAACCACTGCATTTCTAGTTGTGAGCCAAATGTGGGTGGAGATTCCCTGTCCCCTCTTTCCTTTGATTCCCAGTTGTGTGGCAACGGGTATCTCATAGTTGACCCTCTGCCTTCTTTTATCCCATCCATTAAGGCAGCCTCTGTCTCTGTGTTGCAAAGAAGGGTTAATGTAATGAAGGGTCTGCAGTTCTTTCTCCTAATGGCGAGCATGTCCTTCTTCCAGCTGGGGTGAAGACTGGGGCATGAATGGCTACATAAAGATGGCCAAAGACCAGAACAACAACTGTGGGATTGCTACGTATGCCATCTACCCCACTGTGTGAGCCGCTGGACAAGAAGAGGGAAGGACTGGGCAGCGGGTGACCTGCACAGAGGACGTTCCCCTTCACAGACCGGCCTCTGCCCAGTGGGGAATGGCGGCTGAGTTGCTGAAGGTCCATGCTATGGTGTAGATGCTGGGACATTTTACTCCAGTTAAATGCACCTGCCAATCTGTGCTGTAAGCAGTTTTGTAACAGTGACTTCTGAGTTTTCTTCTTCTTCTTCTTTTTTTTTTTTACAAGATGTACAGAATTTCTATAAAACCTACATTGAAAAGACTGGTGGTGCCTCCTTCTGTCTTTGCTGCAGTGGTTTCTCTTAGTGAAGGAGCAGTGGGGTGGTGTTCTAGAGGAGGGGTGGGATGCTCCTTCAGTCTTAGGTTAATATTCCGGCTTCCTCGGAGTTCTTTCCAAAGTTTATGGACTCACCATCAACTATGGTAGGGAGAATGATGAAAAATGAAAACTCTTGAAATTTAATCCATGCAAACTTTCAAAGTTTAAATCCTTTTCATTCTGGGCACTGAGATGGCACTGTGACCTGCTCCACTGTGTTCGAGAACATCAGAACAAACTCATCACTTCTCCTCATTCATTAATATTGTGTACACATTTTACTGTTCCAAAGAAATTACCTTGTATATTTCCTTGAATTTCAGGAGAAATGTTAGGTCTGATGGAAGAGGGCACTACAGTTTCAGATTACTTATCTCCTCCCTAAGAGGGGAATGAAACGTCAAAGAAGATATATAATGTGGTCTCATTTTACACACAGAGCATAAAAAAGTTCTCTCCATATGTATGGGCCCTTTCCAGATGTTTGTATACATGGAGATGCCTGAATTAATTCTTGGAGGGTTTGAAGGAAGCTGACAGTGGGGAAGGGGCTGGCGACTGAAACAAAGGAATGAAATGAAGGGGTTTGAGCCCCTCTCCTGACCAGTGAAAGCGCATGAGCAAGATGACTTTGTTTACCATTTGTTTTACTATTAGAGCAATTTTTCACTAAAACACTTCAAATAATACTGAACAACAAAATCACGAGACATTGATAGCTAGCATTTCCAACCCAGATTCCCCACTTCCTCCCATTACCAACGTCTCCATTAACAGTTTCCCACGCGTTCTTCCAGGTTTCTCTAGGAATAAACAGGGCCACTGTTTGTTTACCTCGCAGATAGAGCCTTTAACTTTTTTTTTTTTCTCTTTTCTTTTTTTTCAGAGCTGAGGACCGAACCCAGGGCCTTGTGCTTGCTAGGCAAGCGCTCTACCACTGAGCTAAATCCCCAACCCCGAGCCTTTAACTTTATGTGGCCTTTAAGAGTACTGTATGATGCATGCTGTTCTAGGATTTTACTCTTACACTCAGCGCTGAGGGCTCAGCCTTTCCTGTCTCTACATATACAACTGTACTTAATGTTCCCTGGTAAATATTCAATATCATTTTTTAAACTCTTTAAAAACGTGAGATGTGTAATAGCGGTGTCATGCATTCTGAGACGATGGCAGTGAGTTTCCAGGTACGAGAGTGTGTTTGTTCAAAACACGTTGACCTGTCTTCGCTTATTGTCCACCCCAAACCCTGTACCACTCTCAGGTCTCATGGCCTCAACAACCCTAGACAAGCCATTAACAGTTTGACCACAGCAAGGGGGTGGAAAACAAGCTCTTTACAGGAGGCTCTGAGGACCATGCCTGGGCTTATCCCCTGCTGTTCCTGATGAGGAGAGGGCAGGGCTTTGAGGAGGAATTACCATGGCATGTTGGCCCCTCATCAAGAGGAGGAGGCCCAATGAGACCTCAACATCCTCTGAGATATATTTCAGAAAGCTGAGCAAGATGCTTTGGAGGTCCCTGCAGGAGGAGCAGGCAGATGTTCAAGGGGCCTTTCAAGACTGTGGAGGACTTTGTACCCACAAAGCAGTGGTCCTCTGTGTCTTTTAATTTCTTTTTGGCATGATTAAAAACACTGACCAAAAGCAACTTGGGAGGAAAGGGTTTATTCTAGCTTATCACCCAACATGAAGGGAGGTCAGGCCAGGAACTCAAGACAGGAGCCTGGACACGTGAACTGAAGCAGAGACCATGGAGGACTCTGCTTAGTGACTTTTTCCTACCTGGCTTTCTCTGTCTTTGGTCCTATGCTACTCGGGATCACCTGCCCAGGGGCGGCACCACCTACAGTGGGCTAGGCCCTCCCATATCAATCGTGAAAGTGTCAAATTGACTTGCCTACAGGTCAGCCTGATGACTTCCATAGTTGATCCTCTCTCTTCACAAATGATGCCGGCTTGTGTCAAATGGACAGAAAACTAACCATAACTATAACACTGTGTATATAGTTTTTACTGTTATTTATTCAAGTAAAGTGTATTGTCTCCACTGAGGATTATGTATACTCTCTCCAGTGAGTCCCTTAGGGCGCAGCTCATCTGTCTTACACTGAACTAATATTTATTCTGACTTCTAAATAATAACAGCTTATTTCATTTGTTGGTATATTAAAAAAATCCATACATTAAAAGTTTCCAATGGAATTCTAAGGAGGGAGCCAATACTTCAGTTACTGCCCAGTCTGCTGCACCTTGTATAAAAAAAGATCTCTATAATCAACAGAGTTTTGTTCCTAAGAAAGAAAATGAAAGGGGGGGTTGATAAAAGAAATGAAGAGAGATAATTATGAGGAAAAATATGAAATTATGAAACGCTGTTTTGTAATTGTCATGTGAATAGCCCTTTGTAAGAGGGATTTTAAGTGAAAATCAGAACCAATACTTTTTTATTGCTCATTTCATTGTCCCTGGTTTTTTTTTTTATATATATATCCTTTTAAAATCCCTTCTAGTGATAGAAACAGAAACTAATAAGCAACAGAACCTGCTTATGACTGTGGAGGAGCAGATCTGTCTAAGAAAGCACTTTGAAAAGAGAGAGAGAGAGGTTGAGAGAGAGGGAGAGAGAGAGAGAGAGAGAGAGAGAGAGAGAGAGAGAGAGAGAAGCTTTCTGTGATACCAGATCCTGTACTATTATTTTGGGGGTAGGTTTTGTTTGGAAAGTAAGACTAGACATCCAGACTGGTGTCTCTTCGTTCTCCCTGCTCTACAAAACTCAGAGAATTTCACCTATATCTACACCATGTCATCTCAGTAACAATCACTCTGAGCCTAGCTATGCCTTATGTAACTCTTGGTGCATTCCACGCAGGGGATAAACAAGACATTATTTACATTTTTCTATTGACAGATGGGAAACACACAGTATCCAAATTACTTGCACAGTGCTGCACGACTTATTTGCCTGTTGTTTTGCAGCTACGCATTGGTTACTAACTCCTGCTTCATACAGTTATTACGAGGAGGGAATAAAATTAAATCAACCTTGTATTGTTCACACTGTGTTTCCTTTATGATAATAAAAATGGTGAACTTATACTTAGATTTTTTTTTAATGATAATACTTTGAAATTAGGACTCCTCCTAAGAAGGTACTGAAATTAGGGCTAGAGATATCAGATTTGGTGTAGAGGGTGAGTTGGTCTAAATTGTAAGGAGACAGACCGTCCATTCATTGCAAATATGCATACACACTAGAAGAGCAATCTTTGGAAACATCCACAAAGACACATGTGCTAATATATTTCTTTCAATATTATTTAAATGAAACCAAAATGGTACCTCCTCCAGTAAAAGAAAACTTTGGTTTTTTATAATTTTATTGTTCATTTTACTTATTGTGGGGCTCATGTTATATGAACATATGAGTTCCAGAGGACAATTTGTGGGAGTTGGTTCTCTCCTTCCACCATGTGGGCTCCGGAAATCAAACATAGCTCATTGAGCATTGTAGTAGTCAGTTTAACTCACTGAGAAAAGTTACTGGGCCATTCTACTGTGGATTGAGATAGGGTCAGGCAATGGAATGGTATATATGCATTGAAAAACAAGGCATATATATAATAGCTGGTGTAAAATAGAAACACTTGGATGACTTGATGCCACTTGAGAGCCTAGATAGAAGCCAGGCAGGGGTGGCACACACCTTTAATGTCAGCATTTGGGAGACAGAGGCAGGCGGATCTCTGAGTTCCAAGCCAACCTGGTCTACAGAGCAAGTTCTAGGAGAGGCAAGACCACACAAAAGAACCCTGTCTTGAAAAACAAGAAACAACAACTAAAAGGTCTATATTCTACAAACCTGGAATTATAAACTGCAAGACACCCCAAGATCTGATGGTATCTAAGTAGATATCAAGGCTGCAGTCAAGGCTTCAGGCTTCCAACATCTTCTCCCCCACCACCACCCTCACCTGTGCTCTTTAATAAGCCTATCTACCCTTAGACAGTGTTCAAGATTGCCACTAAAACTCTATGTGCAGAGTTCTGCAGCTCAGTGTTAATTATAGAATTCCTCCAGAAAACAATATCAAGGCTATGGTAGGGCCAAGTGACAAGCATGGGTTCATAGAATGTGGGTAAAATTCTGTGATGAAATGGACCAGGTGGAGATGATTGGAATGTCTTTTGAGAGAATGAAAAATATGGACAATGCCCTTCTAGATTTCAGGATTTTTTAAAATTTTCCTCTGGAAACAGAGGATACATGGAAACCTTGTTATTCGGGAGACCCTTTAATGAGAAAGCTATTTATATCTTTAGGTTAGTGGGAGAGGAAAGAATTGCAAAGTTTATATATTACTGAAAGGGGATAGTGTCTCCCCTCTTCCCTTCTCTTGATGCAGTCCACTGCCCACCACTGGAGAATGAACAAAGAGTGAACTTTGGAAATTGGTTCCAAAAATCAGTATTACAATGGGGCTAGTCTTGGAAGCACTCTACTATGTTCTAAAAGGCAACAAAAATGACTATGTGTCTTATGTTGTTTTTCTGTGAAACATACACAGTAGACACACTCATACACACCAAATTAGACAATGCCCATGGAGTTAAGAATAGCTCAACTAACCATGGCTCAACAAATGCCCTGGTTCTTCAGGGGTGGGGAGAGATGAAATGTCTCAGAAATACAGAGATGACAAGGTTATGGTGCACATACAAAGACCCACCAAAATGCTTACCATGTGTGCTGAACATCTGTGGAGACATGCCATATCCGCAGAGGAAGAAGTGCAGGGGGTTCAAAAGGCATCTGTGTCTTTCTTAAGAGTCAAAAATGTGTAAGATCTTCATGCCACAAAGATTTAGGCTAACACACACCTGACATGATATTGCATGAGAACAGGCCATTATTTCCAGAGAGAGAACATTTCTGTGAGGACCTTGTGGTACTCAGGAAAACTAAAGCATTATTGGAAAGGACTCCTGCCCTGACAGTGAGGGCTGTGATGACTTGAGCTCAGTGGACTGAAGCTCCAGGCACCAGGGTGAATATTTGCACACTGAACATTAGACTCTTCGCTAAACCTGGCAGTAACCAGGGAAGCTCAGCAGAACCATCAGAAGACTCAGGAGCCCAGCTAGAGTCTGTCCAGGTTTCTCCATCAACCCCTTAGAGCCTCAGACCAAAGGCACATGTCAATCTCAGCACAGAAGAGGCAAAGAAGCAGGAGATCTCTATAGATTCAAGATCAAATCTATCTACAAAATTCTTCTGAGTTCCATATAGCCAGAGCTACACAGTGAAAGCTTGTTTCAAAACAAAGACAAAAGTCCTACATGGAGAGCTCAGGGAAATTCATTCTTATTCCTGGAGGCTGCTTTTATATTTCTCAGGATGTTACTTATTAGGACCCTACATCAGACACAGTCAAGTCTAAGAGACAGTCGTCCTCCTTGGTGCCTGTGGTATAGGTGAGGATGGTACATCTGTGGAGGGTGCAGAATCAGGTAAGTGAAGCATGGGGTAGCTTTCTAAAAGGAAGAAGTAACTTAAGTGAGCCTCTTAAGGAGCAGAACTTAGTGGAGTTGTAGGGCATGACTTTCATCCTTCCCTTACATCAATCCCAAATCTGTCTGCATCATGTTGCTTTGAAAAAAATCATCAACTTATCATCATCATCATCATCTCAAGACTGAGGATAATAGGAAAAGTGGAAGAAACGTGAACCCAAAGTTCATCAGAAGGTCAAAGAACAAACTTTATCCCAGAGGTCATCAGAAGAGTCGAAATCCAAGGATCCCCAATGCTGTTATCTCTGCTTGTATTCCAGCTCACCTGCTGTCATAATAAAACAAGGAAGAACAGATTTAAGGGCTACTAAGGAAGAGAGTCATCAATGTCCTTCCATCACAGTGAGCCCCATTGCAATGGTACTGTGGACCTGAGGAGGAAGATAGACCTAAGTCGGAATACAGCATGAACGTGGCTCAGAGGCAGAGGAGCACACAATGCAACCCCAGAGGTAAGGAGGGTTCTGGCCAAAGAACCAAGAATCCTACCAGGATTCTTGCTGCAAACAGAGTAGAGTGAGTAGATATCACCTAGGGCACGACGGGGAAAGAGCAAGAATCTGATCAGATAGGAAGAGACGAGAGCAGGTTTTCAGAATACAGGTTTTGCTAAACTGACGTCAAAAGACTCTTTGCTAAACCTGGTGGCACAGGGAAGTTCACAGGTGGATCCTTCAGAAGACTCGGGAGCCAGGCTAGAGTCTGTCCAAATGTTATCTTTGAAGACAGGGTGCCTGATCAAGACTGGGGTCCCTCATCTACCTGGCGCCACCAGCATCTAGGACAGCATATTGCCCCATACCTCAGGGGAATATCTTCCCTTGGCCATTTAGAGCAGACAAAACTCTGCCTTATAATGACCTGTACATTGTTAGACTTTTAAACCCAAACATATTAAAAAAAAAGCCTTCCTTCCAAAAATCAGTTCTTCAAACAGTGGGGTTCATTCATCCACCAACTGTAATGGGGTTCGTTCATCTGCCAACTGTCAACTGTAAATGCTCACCTGAGCCATGTTTTTAAGAGAAAAGACTGCTTCCAGGCATACTGCTGTCTGCTCGCCTAGCACTGCAATCCTAGCATTGAGCATTTAGGGTGAGCACATTTAGGGTGTCTCACCTGGAGACGTGGTGAGATCCTGTCTCAAGGGAAATCAAGGGAAGGGGGCAAAAGATGCTTGCATCAGTCGTGGGCATCTCCTATGATCCCCTCCTAAACAAAACCAAGGAGCTCAGAACAAACTTGGAAGTTCTACTAAATCACTGACTCCACCATTGAAGATGACCATTCTTCCCCCTGTGTCCTGTCCCTCTTCCCACCCGCTCAGACCATAGGTTGCTGCTTCCTGCTCTTGATATAACTGACCCAGACCTGGGGTCCCAGGCTTTGCCCCCAACTCTACAGGGTCTAAGGAGGAACCCCTTTCTACTTTTTACAACTAACACACACAAGAAGCTGCTCTTCCTGCCATCCCATCGTGTGACTGCCAAAAGCACCCACAAGAGTTCAGTGTGGGATGCATAGGTCCTAGAAAAGGAGGTGCTGGCCACTAGTGAGCTTCACACTCACATGGGGTCTCTGCTGGTATGGTACTCTCTTCTGTAGGAGAACTCAGATGGTGGCAAGTAGGTCAGATTCGAGAAAGAGCAACTCTGAGAGCTGGAGGAGGGTTTTGAAGCCACAGACCTGGGATGAATCTGGGAATACCCACAGGTTGACTCCCTGCTTTCTCCCAAACTAGAACACTGATCTGTAATCTGACTTAAACATATATGCCATTATCTATGTCCTTGGATTAGTGTAGCAATCTGTGGCCCAATATGGAACAATTGAGGTTCGAAAGAAGTAAGCATGGATGAATTTGAAACACTCATGCCATACCACTTAAGATGAGTGACTCACAATTGTTTATAATTAGCAGTCATCAAAGTCAGTATTCTACACCAGGGCATAGACGAGCAGAGAAGGTCAAACACAGCACCATGTCATGGACTTCCTAAATACCTCAATGTATTTTGTATCTGTAGGTATTTCAATGGCCTGGCACAAGTGTGTCTTCTACTCCGTTGCTGAAATAGTCCCTCCTCCTTTCTACAGCTAGATGTTTCTTGGTCAAGATTTACTCAATAGAAAAGGGTCCATGGACTACTCGACTCATGTACACGAATGTCCTACAGAGAGAGCACTGTTCAGAGCAGCAACCTCCACACAGTCTCCATCCATCTGGTCAAGAGTGGTGTTATTGCAATGACAAAGCTTCCAACGTTTGGGAGGCTGAAGCCCAAGGGCAAAGGTAATTATTCTAGAGCAGGAATGGAGACCTGTTGTCTGATGGGTTTCACTGAACTCTGGTGCCTTTCCAGGGACAATCTTCTTACCGTCCTACACAGTGTACTAAGAGTTCACAAGTCCCTGAGCTCCAGACACAGGATGTGGGGAGAAGAGTCTCTTTATCTTCTATGGCTTAAAGCAGTGTTGGTACGAATGGTTTTTAAGACTCTTCCAGTGCCGACAAGGTTATTTACTAGGGAAAGTACTAGTATTGGCCAGTGATGATGCCAAGAAATCCATCTATCCACACAGAATAAATGAGGTTTACCATTAGCCCATAATGTATAGTGATATTACCTTAGAGAAACCAATACCTGCACATGAGCCATAGAACTGTAATGGGCTCAGTGGATAAAGGCACTTGCCACTTACCTGATTGCCTGAGTTTAGTTCTCAGCATCCACATGGTGGAACAAGAGAACAGACTTCTGCAAATGGTCTCTTACCTGCAAAGGTGCACTGTAGCCTGTGTGCCACACACACACACACACACACACACACACACACACACACACACACACTGAATATTTTTTAATTGAACTATAAAACTGATAGAAGAAAACACGAGAGAAACATTTCGTGAGATGGGTTATTATGATGGTGGTTTTCAAATATGACACAGTAATGAAAAGTAGAAACCGTATTGCATATCGTGTAAGAGAAAACAAACGCTCGGGAGAAAGGGGGGACACTTATCAGTCACAAGTCTAATGAGGAGCTAACACCTAGAAGATGCAAAGAACTCCTAAATCCTAACTCCACCGTGACCAAACAAAATAGTCCAGTTAAAAGGCAAAGCCCCAAAGCAAGAGAGAGTCCTTCATGGTAAATACCAAGCTCTTGTCAGCAGAGAAGATACTAAAGGCGGACAAATTAGAGTCACAATAAAATAAGAAGTGTGAAAACGAGCTGAAAAAAATGTGGCTGAGTTGACTACAGATATGTCAGGTGGGTGGGGCAGCGTACCTGGGCATGGTGGCCACACACCCTTAATTCCAGCCCCCCCAGAGGGAGGCAGTGGCAGATGGATCTCTGAGTTGGAGGCCAGCCTGATGTACAAAGCAAGTTCCAGAACAACCAGGACTGTTGCATAGTGTCTAAGTAAGGGTTTCTATTCCTGCACAAAACATCATGACCAAGAAGCAAGTTGGGGAGGAAAGGATTTATTAGCTTACACTTCCACATTGCTGTTCATCACCAAAGGAAGTCAGGACTGGAACTCACACAGAGCAGGAACTTGGAGGCAGGAGCGGATGCAGAGGCCGTGGAGGGTGCTGCTTACTGCTTTGCTTCCCCTGGCTTGCTTAGCTTGCTTGCTTTTAGAACCCAGGACTACCAGCCCAGGGATCCCACCCTTGATCACTAATTGAGAAAATGCCTTACAGCTGGATCTCATGGAGGCATTTCCTCAAGGGAGGCTCCTTTCTCTGTGATAACTCCAGCTTGTGTCAAGTTGGCACAAAAACCAGCCAGAACACAGAAAACCCCATCTCAAAAGCCAGGGTGGGGTGGGGGAGACGGATGGACGGAGGGGGGAAGAGGGGGGAGGGGAGTGAGAGGGGAGGGAGAGAGGGAGAGAGGGAGGGAGAGAGGGAGGGAGAGAGGGAGAGAGGGAGAGAGGGAGAGAGGGAGAGAGGGACAGGGACTCTTACCCAGGACCCTCACTTTTGAGTGAATATGTAAAAGAATTGAAAGCACAGCTCACCCTAAAGAATAAAAACATCTATGACGTGACACATCAGTGTCTTTGGGATGATATTATGTGATGGAAACACCCAGATGTAGGAAGAGCAAATCCAGCCTGGCTCCACTCACGTGCAGCACCTAGAGCTGTGTTAGTCTATTGTGTACTGCTGTCCTAAAGCAGTGGAGGTTGGGTAATTAATATCAAGAAGCCAGTATCTCACGAGAGCCCTTCTTGCTGGGTCTTCACAGAAGGCATCATCATGACAAGAAAGCAGCAGGAGGGTAAAGGGCAACGTCTTCCATCTCACCCCAGATAACAGCACTCTGGGAAAGAATGGGACCAAGAAACACCATGCCCAGAGACCCAGAGAGTTCACGGATCACACCCATCAGTTGTGATAGCAAATTGCAGCGCAGGAATGGGGAGGGTCAGGCTGGACAGCCAGCAAATCTGTGTTGTTAAAGCCAGAGGCCAGGTATCAGAGTCAGGATTGAAAGATTGCAAGATTGTACGTGTGCAGCCTTATTGCCTCAGGGTAAGCTTCCCAAACACCAGTGAGGAAGAGTGAGAAGAGGAATTTGAGGAGGGGATCCTTCCAGGAACAAGGTCTATCAGACCAAATGGACCTCCAGGAACAAAACTGTGTACCCCAACACTGCCAGTGGAACCAACGGGAGAGAGTGAATGGGGGGTCCAGACCACATGGGGGTCCTGACATGTAATTTTGTCAGGGTTGGATCTGGCAAAGTAAGACAGGACAGTTGGACTCCTGCAGGTGAGGCTTAGATGCGTCCCCCTTCTTGCACCTCTCCTCTGAAAAATCATGTGCAGGACAGTGTGAGGTGAACAAGGGGTTCCAGCCTTAACCAAAAGGTTAGGTGCAATTGATACCAGCTGGCAGAGGGACAATCGGTTTTCTCCAATGGTGTGTCATTGTGTATATTAACCACATTCTAACATAAAGCCCCAAGCCCAGGAGTAGTTGGCAAACACAGAATGAACTCGGTGCTATTTTTTATTGGCTTTTTAATTTTGTTTTGCTTTGTTTTGACTTTTTGTTTTTGTTTTTGTTTTTGGTTTATTAGTCTTTCACCTTCGTGTTTGGAGTTTTTGGGGAAGGGGCTCTTGTTTTGTTTTTGTTTCTTGTTCTTTGTTTTTTTTAAGAGAGTGGGGCAAAGAAAACAGACTTGGAGGTAGGAGGGATCTAGAACAAGTTCTTGATTTGTGGGAATTTGTTGTTGTTGCTGCTGCTGCTGTGGTTCTTTTCCTCTGAAACTGAAGGCTTTTTAATTACATCTTTTATTCTTTGAGATAATAATACTTTCATCACTTGAAGTTTCCCTTTCCTCCCCTCAAACCCTACCATATAGACCCCTTCTCAGACCCTTTCAAATTCAGTCTTTTTTCATTCTTGTTACGTGTGTGTGCGTGTTTGTGTGTGTGTGTGTGTGTGTGTGTGTGTGTAAATATATACACCCTGCTTAGTATATTACATGTGTGTATCTTTTCAGGATTTAACATTTGGCATTAGATAACCAATTGGTGTGCTCCTCTTCGGGAACAACTATTTCTCCCACTCTGGGCATTCTTTAGTTCCTTGTAGTTCTTATGTAAGGTTTAGTCTTCATGAACTTTTCCCATCCACTTTAATGTGTTTTTTTGTTTGTTTTTTGTTTTGTTTTGTTTTGTTGTTGTTGCTTGGGTGTTGTTGTTGTTGTTGTTGTTTTGGGGGGTTGGTTTTGTTTTGTTTTATTCTTTGGTACTCTTGGCAAGTTTTAAAAGATTTATTAGACGTGTTGGTCTAATCAGGCCCTCATTTCTCTTTCTTCCACAGATCCTTAAGACATGAGTCCTGTTCTCGACTTGGTTGTCATCTGCTTGCTGCTCCAATATTTGACTCCAGTTTGATGCTCAGTGGCATATATAGAAGATTAAGCATAGAAGAACACACAGTCCAGTTGATAACATGGAAACCATCCAGCAGGACCCCAGTGAAAATAGTCTTGCTACGGGGAAACCATAACCACAGTGCAGGTTTTAAGAGACAGATCTTCCCAAAACATAGTCTAATCAAACATAGTGTACACAAAAATCCCTATTGCCTGCGGAGTCCAGAATGGTTTCCAGAAGTTTACAGCCATCCTGGACCATGAGTCCCCTTCATCCATGGCTGCATGGCCACTTGGTGAACTTAGATTAGTTTTTGGATGAAATAAACCCTGCTGGTTCTATGCTTCTAGAGTGAAGAACAGAGAAGATCAGAAAAGAACAGGAAAATGATCCAACTGCATAATGGGAACACGTCAAAGGGAAGCATGGCTTCACCATGGAGATGAACACCTCTAGAGACATGGCCATGGGACATGCACACCTCGATACTGCCTTTCTCCTCAGCTTTCTTAATACAAAATAAACACTCCCTTAATGTTTTATTTGTTCTTCCTTGAAGAACGCAGAAGAATTACGTCTGTTGAAGAATGGATTTCCAAACCAGAAGGAGAGGCATAGAGTATTCCAGGAAGAGGTTCCCAGATGGGTGAATTGGAGAGAGAAAAGCTACAGGACTCCAATAAAGGATCAGGCATGACTGCCGTAATCTTCCTGTCAAGTGTCATGGAAAATCCAAGATGGCGCTACCATCCCCGCTTCACGGAGGCACACACAACTTGCCGCTTACCTCTAAAGAACTCAGACACGTGACCTGCTGTTGAAGAGTTATGTTGTTATTGTTGGCTCTGTGGACGATGGCCTTTCTACTCCCTCTTTAGAGACCACGAAGTAATTGTTGGGCATTTGGAGCTTCTGTGCCCCTAGAAGGACAGGCATTCTGGGAAACAGGAAAGCTGCTGCCACTAAGCACGCAGAGCCTAGCGAACTGCTCTCTACCTCAGCACAAGGGCTGCAAGGCAGGATTGCTGCACAGAGCCTTCCAGTGAGTGAAGAGAGTTGGGGGCCTGGGCACAAAGAACTGCCATCCACACAAATCAAAGTAAACGTCATTATTATCCCTGCTCTGGTTTTAGACAAAGGGCTCGAGAGATGGCTCAGCGGTTAAGAGCACTGACTGCTCTTCCAGAGGTCCTGAGTTCAATTCCCAGCAACCACATGGTGGCTCACAACCAATGCACTCTTCTGGTGTGTCTGAAGACAGCGACAGTGTACTCATATAAATAAAATAAATAAATTTATTAGAAAGAAAGGAAGAAAGAAAGAAAGAAAGAAAGAAAGAAAGAAAGAAAGAAAGAAAGAAAGAAAGAGGGAGGATCCTTCAGAGATACAGGCACCGTCTGTCCTGGAATGTTAGAAGCCACGTCTGCACACTGTCAGTTGTCATTACCATGCATTGTTATCTTCACAGTGTTGTAATGAGCAGCTCAGCAGCTGTATGGTTCTGTCGCTACTGAACAGGGAGCCAATGCACAATGCTCCATATTTAACATATTCCTCCATGATAAAGGGTTTTCTTCTGGATCAATGGGCCGAGAAAGTATCACTGGAGACAGAAGCTGAATTTCAGCTTATATCAACCAGTAGCACTGAACTTCCTGGGTTGAGCTGTAAGAGCCCAGATGCACACAGATGCTTGGCTAAAATGGGTGGGGCGCTGTGGTTCTGACTCATGCTCCCAGAAGGTAGCTGGAAGTAACTTGAGTCTCTTCTCCCTTTACCTTTAAAAGGAAGGACCCAGCATGTCTGCTTTTCTGCTGCTAATTGCACTAGAAAGCCCTGGGCTCCAGTGTGTGTGTGTGTGTGTGTGTGTGTGTGTGTGTGTGTGGTGTGTATATGTATTTGTGTGTGAGAGAGAGAGTTGTGTGGTGTGTGTGTGTATGTGTGTGTGTAGCGGGGTCGGTCTGGGTGGGATGCACTAATCTCTGGCGGCTGGGGATGCCCTCTCTCTGCGGAGCTCCTGCCCCTCCTCATGCATGGTGGTGTCGTGGGGAGTTTTGGGGTTAAGGCATCGAGGGTCCAGCCTTCTCCCTCTTCTCTTTCCCAACACTCCGCCCTCAAACCAGGGTAGATACTCATACTAGGGAATAAGGATGCTCTTAAGAGAGCTGTGACAATGGTGGGGCCCATCTCAACTGCTACTGATGGACTATGGGACTTTCTTACAGACTCCAGGTTTGTAAGAAAGGTAAGTAGGTCCTGCATGGAGGAAATCCATGCAGGAATGATGTAAAAGTTCTGGGACATTCCAGTTCAAACTCTGATAAGCAAAAGTGAATGAGGATACCTTGATGCATGGGTTCTACACAGCTGATTCTTATGAGTACTCAATAGTTTGTCGTGGTACTCCCATTTGTCCCCAGTTTAATCACACCCCCAAAATGTATACATATTTTGCAAATTCTTAAATAGCTATACTTCAAAATACATAGCTTCTTTGTTTAAATTGTTATTTATCCCCAAAGAGTCTTTTACCTTACATTTAGATCTTTAATCCAATGAATTTTGTGTTCTCTGCTGTCCTCCAAGATTGAATACATATAAGTAGAATTTACAGGTTGTAAAAGAACAATCTTGAAATTGGGCACAGCTCAACTCTGGATTTGACCTAGGAGTCTAAACCCATCCAGGGTGGAACTGTGGAACCTACTACATCATACTGATGTCTACTACATCAGACAAATGCCGAATGGTGCCATCCATGGTTCTCATGAAGCCCTTTACCAAAGGATATGCACTTATTTGAACTATTGTTGGTTTCAAATGAGAGCCTGAACCTTGAGCTTTAATTAAAATACACCCTACTTTTAAATCTTTTCTGGTTTTTATGCCATTCTGCTGAATTTAGAGATGGACGGCAAGTGTGTCACTGACAAGTAAAAGAAGCCGCTTGACTGAGCTTTGATTTTATGTTCTTGGGCATTTATTATGATCCAAATTACAACAAAACCTGATTCACAACCATTCTCGTGGTCGGCTATGCCTTTGAAGGAACAGAACTGGACAAAAGCCATATTGGCTGGTCAAGGATAGGTGGGAACTGTCAAACATATCTACATCTGAACATTAAAATGGGCTTCCTGCTAGCATTCAGTATTTGGACAAGTCTCCAAAGGCCTTACTCTCTTACAGTGAACAGAGAACCACTCACACCTGATCATACTAGGATGATGCTACAGGTTTACCAGGGGCATTGATGCTGTGTTGGTACTGTTTTCAGCCCTAACTTCTGAACATTCTTTTTTTAACTCTGAAACATATCTACCTGGAAAGACATCCTACCCTCTTTCTTTCTCTGACTTTCACAGTCCCATGAAAGGTGATATTTTGACTCAAGGAAGGAAGCAATATGCAGATTCAGATTCAATAACAGGAATCCCCCATCTTTCCTGTTGAGCCAGTGGGCCCTCCACAGTGTTTACACAAGGTGACAATACAGTGTTTGCACACACTAGAGAAGAGAGCTCTCTTCAGGCCACATGTGAAGTGAAAACTTGCTGTGCTTTTAGCTGGGGTACAAAACATGGCATGGATGGGTGAAGAAAGTGTGCAAGAGACACAAACAAGTGTGGGACTGCGTCAACAGCCATCTATCCCTTGGTGTGAGATGACGAATTGTAAGAAGGGAGGACTGGGTTGAGAATAACAAGCCCACGTGAGGGAAGTCACCTTCACTCTGACTGGCCTTTGGTGGATGGAATAGGATATAGGAATCATCGAAGAGACAAGCTGTACTATGATCTCTTTGACAACAATAGCTTAGATTGATTAAGCAACTTCCTTAATTATGAATGAAATCTGTAGGTTCTGAAAAGGGAAGAAACATTAGATTTTAATAAAATGACTTTAGGTATCAGCAAACAGGTCATTAGCATCCAAAGACAAAGCAGAATGTGTGAATAGCACACTAGGTAGCCTTGAGCTATCCCAGTGACGCATATGCAGATCTACCTCATCTGCCCTGGAGCCATATCTGATCCTGCCCATGACTAAAGCAAAGTTTTATGAAGCAACTATAAAGAGAAACAACAACAAAAAATGTCCTGATAAGAAAGCCCTCACTTCTTTGCCAAGCAAAGAGAGCAGAAAGCATAGGGAGGATACTTCTCATTCTCCCAAGAGAGTTACAGTCCAGTAAAGGTGGGGGAAAATGTCTCTCAACCAGCCCCACCAGCTTCCGTGATGTTGAAGACCCTGTGGTCAGTTTGAAATTGAGGTCAGACAGGATACCAGGGGATAACCAGGCCTTGGTTGTCCTGGGATCCACAAAGGATAAGGAGTAAACTGCTAGGCTTGAGGCTGAATTTGAAAATGGTGCTGGTCCTCAGAATGTGGAAGATAAGCGTGCATCTAGATGAAGGTACCTCACTCACTGTGTCAGCTGAGTACTTATAAAGAAGACAAATTTATTTATTCGGTTTGAGATTTCAGAAATCTCATCTCATGGTTAGTTGGGTTCAACGCTTTTGAGACCTAGATGAAGCCGTATAACATGGATCGGATGTGTGTTAGAACAAAGCTGCTCACCTCATAGTGGCAGAAGGCACATCAGTCAGACAGAGAGGTTGTGATTCCAGTACACCCTTCCTTCCATGGCTTGTCCCTAGTGAATTTACTCATGTCCATCCCCTAGCTCCACTTCCAAATGTCTCAACCTTTCCCAGTAGCATGGCAGTCTGGGGATCCAGCCTTCAGTACGTGGGACCTCCAGAGAACATTTAAGATCTAAGCTACATCACAAATTCTTGAATTTATTAAAGAAAAATTTCCCATAGGTCTGTGTTTTCATGATCTGTGAGGTTTTAGAGGCCTTGTGAGGCCACTCTGGGAATGATAAAGAAATCTAAGTACTTAGTGAAGAGAGAGTGAGTAGAGCATCCTCCGGAAAAGATCACCAGCAGGTAGACAAGAAGACTTCCCACCCAACCCCAGCTTCTACTTCACAGCACTCTGCAGCCATCAGAACTGATGTTCCTGAAAAGATTCTAATGCCATCGAGCACAAGCTATGAGGTAATGGTAGGTTTAAAAGCAGCGAGAAAAAACAAAGCACACCCTCCGTATTAGTGAACCACATCAAAATACGTCAAAAACGGACAGTGGGAAAACAACAGCAATTCTTCATTACACGAGATGCCCTAGCAACCAAAGGGCCCACCCACTACCCCAGGCAGGGATGGAACTGGGCTCCATTTCTGCCTCCGGTGCTGTGGCAGGCACGCGGCAGCAGTTGCAGTGACAACTGAGGTCTTCCCCACCACAGTCAATGCTCATCTTTGGGTGCATGCTGATCATAGAACCATGTAATGTAGAACCTGTGTGCTCCAGGGATGCTCCCTTCATGGGAGACAGGGACTGTTGGTGGTTGACACTGGCTGTGACAAAATATGAGAACTCTGCTGAAGTCCGCATAGCCCATGCTAGGGCCAGAGCCTCAGATTCCTAGAACCACGGCAGGGAAAAGGTCTCCTGGTATTATCTTTGCTCACAGTGGGAAGACGCATTTACAGCTGAATCAGCCCGATTCTTGGGTCCTGACCAGAACATACCTTCAGGATCAGAGAATTCTTTTCTACATATAGGTGCACAAAGCACATGTATGTACACACACACACACACACACACACACACACACACACATACACACACATATACACATAATCCTCATTCCTACACACAGACACGTACACGGACACATTAACCTGTTTATTCTCACGAGACACGTTAACATATGTGCAGGTAGCCCATTTAAAGGAGGAACATAAAATAGAATGATTTTATAAATGACCTGGGGACAGGCGAGGACAGGAATAGGAAGATCAGGATAGGGAAAGGGGAGATAGGATAGAAGGAGAGAGTGCAGGGAGAGACAGCTGAAACTTGGGTGGCATTTGAGGGATCATATGAACCTTAACACAGTGGAGGCTTCTTAAAATATATGAAGGTGATGCTAATGAGGTTTGCTAATAATGGGGGACACAGTCCCAACAGACCATCTCTTGTCACCAAAGGAGCTTTCGGTACCTGAACTGGGTTGCATACCAGTGAGTTGCTAGCCAAGGGGGTCTTATGGAAATTCACAAAGCACAGCTGTGGAAGACAATGGCTTGCTCTTCACAAACTAACAGAAGTGGCCTCGTTGCTGAGGATAACCCTCACACAACTCGTTCAAAATGGAGACATTGAGCTGGTGTCTACATGGAGCCTTCACCACTATATTCTAGTGTCTTTGATGTGGGAAGGTACTCGACAGGCTACCAAAAGAAAAAAGAAACACCAATCAGTCACAAAATCTTTGTCCTACAATCTGTCCTGCTTGTAGAAACAGAGCAATAGCATCATAGACCTTCTGGGAGTAGCCAACAAATGTCTGATATGACTTAAGGCTCCCCCCACGAGATGAAATCCACACCCAGCACTATTTGGGAAATCAAGAACCAGACACTAGATAGCCCAAAGACCTATGATAAAACTAAACACTACTGGTCTTAAAAAAAAAAAAAAAAAGGTATCAATAAAATGACTCCTAATGATAGTCTGCTGTATTCATAGATCAAGATCAGTGCCTTACAGTCACCATCAGACAGGTTTCCTACGGCAGTGGATAGGAACTGATGCACAGACCCTGAGCCAAACATTAACCAGAGTTCTTGGAACACACTGTCTAAATGGGATGTCTCCATCAAATCCCTCTCCTCAGAGCTCAGGGAAGGAACGCCATGGACAAGGAGGCAGAAAGAGTGTAAGAACCAGAGGGATGGCGGACACTAGTAGAACAAGACCCTATAAATCAACTGAGTAAAGGTTGTATGATGTCACAGAGATTGAAGCAGCAGAGACAGGGCCTACACAGGTCTGTACCAGGTCCTCTGATAAATATTATAGCTTTTATGGGACTCCTGAGTGTGCAAACTAGCGGGTCTCTGATTCTTGTACCTACTTTGGGGAATTCTTTTTTGTCTGTTGGGTTGCTTTGTCCAACTTTGATATGCTGTTTTCTGCATTATCCTGGGTTTTTTTGGGGGCAGGGGTGGTGGTGGTGGGAGTGATTGTTGTCTCTTAGAAGTCTGGGCTTTTCTAGTGAAAGACAGAAAGAGTGGAATTGGAGGAGAGGGAGGAACTGGGAGGAATAGAGTGAAAGGGAGACAGAGTTTCTCTGTGTAACAGAGCCTGGCTGTCCTGCAACTTGCTCTGTAGACCAGGCTGGCCTCGCCTCACCTCACAGAGATCTACCTAGCTCTCTTCAGCCTGTGCCTTGGACTACTCACCATCTGATCCTACCTGCCCTTGTGGGGATGGAGGTGATGTGGTGCAGAGTCAACAACACAGACTCCAGAAGCAGGTGAAAAACACTGCAGCAAGCTCATCTGAGCACTGCTATGAGCTCCTTTAATACCCTCCACCCCGACCCCATCAATCCCAAGAAAATATCTCTTCTAAACAGCAGCTCCCGATTGACTGGCATTGTCTGCATCAGCAACCCTTGGTCTCTCAGGCAGTCCTCAATTAGGTCCTCCTGCAGGAGATGCCTTTTTGGCTGGGCGATCCCCCAATTCTGTGGTTTGAATGGGACGAGGTGGCATCTTCCAAAAAGACAGCCTGGGTTCCCACTCTTTACTCCTTAGAAGAAGCCTGTGAACTGCATCACAGCTGTAAATGCCCCACAGTCTCCCTGATGACATCAGAACCCTGATGACATCACTGGAATGTGTGCACTTTGGGCAGGTCAGGGCCCAGGCCTTTTGTAAGCATTTACATGGCTTCTTTCCTGCCCTCTCCTCCACACCCATGCATGGCCTCACAGCCTTCTGACTGGGAACTAGGGAGCACTCCGTCACCAGCAAGCAATCATTCGGACAAATGGCTCTGGGGGAAAATAGCTAGGTCTTCTACTAGGGGTGTTGTAGGTATTTCCCAGAGATCCCTTCCTGCTTGGGAGGGTATGTCAATAAGTTTTCTGTTGCCATGACAAATACCTAAGATACTCACCTTATAAGGAGTAAAGATTTATTTGGAGGTCTAGATGTTTGAGTCCCACTACTTTGGGGAGTGTACTGACACAGCAGACTATAATGCAGAACATGTAGAGAACACCAGTCTCTGACCCCCAAGGCTGGGAGTTAGTTTCCGGCGTGGGTGCTAGGGATTTATTTGCACTCAGGTCTTCACAGTTGTGTAGCAAGCTCTCTTACTCACTGAACTATCTCCCTAGCCTCGCTTCTCACCGTTTTGAGGTAGGATTTCATGTAGCCCAAGACTGGCCTTGAATTCACCGTGTATTCCAGGATAACCATGAACTTCTGACCCTCCTGGTTGTATCTTCTTCTTCTTCTTCTTTTTTTTTAAGATTTATTTATTTTATGTATATAAGTACACTGTAGTTGTCTTCAGACACACCAGAAGAGGGCATCAGATCTCATTACAGATGGTTGTGAGCCACAATGTGGTTGCTGGGATTTGAACTCAGGACCTCTGGAAGAGCAGGCAGTGCTCTTAACCGCTGAGTCATCTCTCCAGCCCCTGGTTGTATCTTCTAAGTGACTTGATTACAGGCATATACCTACACATGTGGTTAGGCACATCTTAATGGTTCCAGCATCTCCCAATGATA
Organism: Rattus rattus; assembly: GCF_011064425.1. Taxonomy (NCBI): domain Eukaryota; kingdom Metazoa; phylum Chordata; class Mammalia; order Rodentia; family Muridae; genus Rattus; species Rattus rattus. The sequence continues at coordinate 77,391,568 of NC_046167.1, forward strand.
GGGCCCCAAATCTTTATGGACCTTTGAGGGAACATGTCAGATACCAACTTGTCAGGAGCATCTAGGAAAGGCTAAAGGCATGAAGGTGACTTTTCTGGACACGGCCCATTGTTTTGCATGGCTGCAATGGGTAAACTCTGAATTGCAGGGCCTTCAGAGATCTCATCTCAGGATTGATTCTTGTTGCTGATTTTTATGCCTCTCCTGTCATTATTACATATTTTAATGATGCCTGGGCATTACCCCACCCTATTGGGCAGATTTTCTGCAAATCAACAAAGATGTACTTTCTTGTAGTAAAGCTATGCCGACAAATTGATGATTTCATAATTCCTAATAATGATTCTGTAGAATTCCTAAATTTATACAAGTAATTTTGAGCCCTCTATAGTATGAAAGTTGCAATTAGGGCTCTGTAAACCTTCATGTGTCATGGACTAATTGCACTAGGATAAGAAAACAGGCTTGGAACAAATTTGCAATCAGGGAAAACATTTCTTCTAGGCCAGCTGTGAAACCATTATCTGATAGTCATAAACTGGGAATGGACAATTTATTTTAAGTGCAAGCATAGAAAACAAAATATTGACTGGAAAACTTCAAAACTAATGAGACACAAGGCAGATGATTTGTCTCTTAGCAAAACTGTGCTGACGTAATATAAAAATCCTTGCTTTAAACTTATAATGAGCTTGTGGATCTAGAAGATAATGAATGTTTAGTTAGATATGAGTCTTACTGGAAACATGTAAACATTTCTGTAGTAACTCCTTATTTAGAACTTGAATTAGTGTCTTAAACTTGCTATGACTTTTGAAATATAAAGATGTTTGGAAAGCCATGTGATCACGTCTCCTGAGAAAGTATAAGAACTAAGAATGACAATAAGGGAGAGGCTTTTATATTTTATATATATATTGACATGTATGTATAGGCATATCTAAGTAAGTGGGCATGAATACTTTTGGAGTTGATGAAACAGATGGTGTGGGTGGGTCCAACCAGAATGCGTGTATGAGTGTGTGTGTGTGTGTGTGTGTGTGTGTGTGTGTGTGTGTGTTGCCTGTGTAGAAGATTTTAATTTTTTCCTTTCTTTCCTCTCTGGCTTACAAAGAGTTAAAGAGTTCCAAGCCTCTCATCTGGCCAGTAAGAGGTCTTTGAGAGAAAAGAAACTAGCACTTATTAAAGTACAAATAGTAAAATTCTAAGGCCAGGGATCATCACATCAGTCTTTAGCCTTGTGTGAGTCCGTTTCACATCAGCTCATTCCCCACCTGGAGTAGGCCTCGGGCACCAACTGCAGCACAAAGATGATTATTTCAGGGCATCTTTCTGGTTTGCTCTCTGGTCAAAGGATTCATTGAAGTCACAGAGCCCCTTCCTGGCTGAGGACTATGTCTGGAAACTGCTCGACTGTAGGTCTCATGGCTTGGGTCACCCTTCCATTCTTGACCTCTGGTGCCAATGACAAAGGCTGACCTCTGCTTCCTTACCAGACAAGTGCAGGCCTAGCCTTTGGTGGGCTCCCTGTCCCTCACGGAATATATGGCTGGTCTTCAGACAGGTATTCAGCACAAGCCTGGCTTATGAGAGATTGCAGGGTAGCATTCCTAAGGAAGGCCTACAAAGTCTAAGAACCTGGGTCTAGAAGGACCATGGGGTCCTCTGAGACAGGAGATCAAAGTAAGAAAGAGAACAGAAGTGAACAACATCCAAGCTCTTTTATTCCCTCTGCCACAACTAGTTTTATAAATGAGTAACCAGGCAGAGTGTGGTGCCTTCCATATCCTGAAGATTAGATTGTATTTGGATCCTGCATCGATCCATGCAGAGCATCATGTGTGGAAACCCAAGGGAAAGTGCTCCTTTTGAATCAAGGACTAACCAATCAAATGCAATAAGCAACCGTTTATTTATAAAACAAAAGAAGAGAGAGAAAAAAACCAAACTTGATTATCTTACGACATCTTATAGATTAAGTAAAAATACCAGTCTCAATATATATGTATATACATAGTGCATATATATATATGTACAGATGATATGGTAACATTACATGCTTCTCGGGACAGAAGACTTAAAACACATTCCCTCACGCGGATTTAAAATTCGATCACAATCTCAATCACCCCAAGAAAACGTGTTCCCTCTATTTCCTTTCTCTCAGGCTTCAAGTACAGGAAGTGATCAAACCAGGATCTCAGCGTAGAACCCAACTGCTATGCACCGACAATAACGGACTGTCATGGGTTACGAGTTGTGGTCTTCAGAATTCCTAATTAACACAGGTCTCCATAGCCCTACCCTAAGTCAACCTTCTACCTGAGAAGGGAGAGGAGGAAGCGTGACCGTCTCTAGGTCTCATGTGCACCTTCACATGGAACTTCCCACAAAAGCAACCAAAAATGTCTTCTTACAGCAACACTGGCCATGAACACTCTGGGGAGGACTCCTTTCTCCTCTTTCCTTGCCAAATGAAACACAGAGCCCCCTCCCTAGGAAAAGAAAGAAAAAGAAGGAAAGAAAAAAAAAATCCCAAAACCAACAAGTCAGAGTGAAGCACCTCTGGCGATGATCAGCACACAGCAAGGGACAGAGAGGTAGCGTTTCCTTGGTGACAGCTCCGGGCTGACTCAGATGATTCAACACACCCTCTTCTGCAAAAGGCACTCACATATTGTCTGTTTATAAATCATACAGTGGGGTCCAAGCATGGGAGTCTCTCCTACAAACATAAAAGAGATAAGCTGAGGGGCCGGTACAGCAGAGAAAAAGATAAGAAATACACATTACGGATAAATGTGTGTGTGTCTTTCTTTCTTTCTTTCTTTCTTTTTTTTTGGTAAGGATAATCAATAAAGGAGTTGAATTTTTTTTTCATTGAAAAGTTTGGAATTCCAATAAAATTATTGGTAAGAAGCAAGGTATTAGAGGACAAGATACAGAGTCCAAAACACTGACAGGAGGGGCTCTGGCTTCCCAAGTGACCGAAGTGAACCACATGGTCTGCTCTTGGCTGAGGGATGCGTGGGAGGGAGGGGGACCGAGGCCGGGAAGCAGAGGACTGGGTAGAGGGAGGTGTCCTCGCGACCAGAAGGAGTGAGTGGGAACCTGCACTGAGAAGGGTGGGCTGCCCCCTCCCCTCCGCCCTTGCACGTCAGTCCATAAAGACCCTACCCAAGCCAAGGCTGCCCTCACCGGGACACCACTGAGCTTATGGAATTGTAGGATGTGCCACTGTTACAGCTTGAGGCATAGGCCTCCTGGCCATTGCCGTCAAGGTTGATCTTGAACACAGAGGAGGCCTTCAGTAAAAAGTCCGCAGCATCCCGGCGCCCCAGCTCCCGAAGTTTGGATATAAGGATGCCCACCGTGCTCTCAGGGTAGGAGGTCCATTCCTGTAGCAAGGCATGCACTGGGCTGGGGAGGAAATCCCTAGAAGCCCTGGTATTGACGTTGTGTTTGGCCACCATGTCCGGGAGGCCCAAGTTCATGGCCAGAAGGCACCAGTCCTTCCCCATGGGGTCCGGTGGGTCAAGCAGACGACTCAGTTTCCTCCGGGTCAGGAGACTCAGGTCTGATGCATGGATGTCCATGCCAAGACTGGCCTGTGAGTAGACATCGTGACACCCAAAGCACGTGATGCTGCTGAAGCTCTCCTTGTACCCGCCCATGGTGTTGGTGAGGGAGCTCTCTTTCAGGGTCTGTGCACGGAAGAAGTCCCGGGGCTGGTAGACCATGACTGGTTCGTGATGCTCCCTTAGCTGCTGGGGGCTCAGGTAGTGCTTCACCGTCAACAGACCTGGCAAGGTGGTGGCCATGACAGTCTCGATGGTGCTGCACACCGAGTCCAGCAGCAGGCAGCACTTAATCTTCTCGGTCTCCAGTCCACGCACCTGTACCTCAATGCCCTGACCGTGATTGACCAGCAGCACCAGCAACTCAGCCCCACGGTTGGCGATCCTGCAGCCGCTCACCCACAGACGGATGTCCGCGTCCCCCTCAGTGCTCTGCTGGTGGATCCACCGGCACAGGTTGACCTGAACTTTGTGAAAGATGCCACAGGGGAAGGGGGTGAGGTGCTCTACAGGGACGATGCGCACCCCTCCGTACACCATCACCTCGTCCTCCTCATCGGCCCAGGAGCGCTGCAGGCTGTCTGTTTTGATCAGAGCAGGGATATCCACCATAGTCCCGCTACTCAGGTCTCGGGCGCAGATATCCATGGCATCCAGTATCTGCAGCAGCTCCTCCACGTCACTGTCGGGGACCAGACGCTGGATGTCTTCCATGGTGTAGCGGCCCCGATAATGGTGCAGGGCTCGGGGAGTCTCCACAGACAGCAGCTTCCCCAGGACGTTGGTGCAGAGCCATCGAGGATCCAGCAGCAACACATCCTGCACTGTCTCACTCTGCATGATGTTGATCTGCCAGAGGAGACAACTCAGAGTCACCAAACGGAAAGGAATCCCAGGCCAAAGGCACCCATTACCCAGAGTTCAGCGGGGAATCCCAAGGAGACTCAGTGAGGCTTGGGTCCATGGCCTTGGTGGGAGAGGATGAGCCAGGGTGGATTGGTTCTCAGGGGGCCCCTCCCCCTTCTTGGAGGAGGAGAGAGGGGAATGGGAGGCGGGGCTTGTGAGGGTGGGGCAGGGAGGAACGGGGTGCGATTGGGATGTAAAGTAAATTAATTAGTTAATTAATGGAGGGAAAAGAAAAACAAAAATAAAACAAACACACCAGACCCCTGCCCCATGCTGGTTCAGGAATGTCAGAGGAGAGTCTCTCAGAAGCAAATTCCCACAAAGGTAAACATTGAAAACATGTAAAGACAGAAACAAAATCAACAACCAACCAAAGCAATAAGCAAAACAACGAAGGGATACTTGGAAAGGAGGTGAGATGAGAGAATGAAAAGGTTGGTTTCTGAGACGTAATCTAGAAAAAAAGAAAATCCTACAAATGAATAAAAGCAGCTGTCAAGAGAGATTTCCAGGGGAACCCACAGGAGAAGACAATAATGCTCTGAATCAGGCTGTTTCTGGGTTGTGGTCATGTGCTTTATTGAGAACAACCTTGTCTTTGGAGAGCGACTCGATAGTTTATGGGTAATGTGCACAGAATGATCTAAAAAGAAGGATGCAAAAGAATCAAAGTGCACGAAATGTAAATGAATAAAATAACCAATAAAAAAAAAAAAATCAAAGCACAAATAACCAGTCAACGTAAGCTGAGATCTAAGGACCCGAGGATTCCTGGTGCTGTCTGTAGTTTGTCTGAGACAAGGTGTCGTCGCTATGTGGTCCAGACTGAACCTCTTTCATCATACTGAATGCTAGGACTACAAGCATATCCGGTGACCCCACCCCCACCCCACCCCACCCCCCACCCCACCCCGGGATATTGTAACTGGCATCCCAACAAAATGTAAAGTTGTAAGTCACTTACTTTTTAAAAATATTCTGTAAGAGATGTGTGTGTGTGTGTGTGTGTGTGTGTGTGTGTGTTGTGTGTGTGTGTGTGTGTGTAGAGAGAGAGAGAGAGAAAGAGAGAGAGAGAGAGATTTGCCCCTGTAATAACCCTTCAACTGAAAGAGAGAATACCAGATAGTGACCAGAGTGTCTAGTTCCTTAAAAGAACAAAAATTTGGGGGCAGGGGGGGAAGAAAACAAAACAAAGCCAGAAATCACTTGTTCCTTCTGGGCTCTTTCAGGCTATTCCGTGACTAAGATGCTCCTAAAGAGGCTTTCCCTGCATGGAGCTCTGGCTCCCCTGCTGGCCCCGGCACTCTACTGCCTTTATTTTGAGCCTCAGAGGTAACTTGCCCAGGTGACACAGTCCAGTCTCACCAAGGCGTTGATTGAGTGGATCCATCCCCCTTTGCCACTCCAAGCTAAGTAACTACTGCTATTTCTTTATGGACGAGAGCAAAGCTTGACCCATGGAGGAGGAAACTAAGGAGCTGCAGTCTTTAACCAGACTTAAGAAGGCTCCAGCTGTGCAGAACTGGTCCACATGGCGGAGATTTCCTCTGCTCTTTCCTCCCTTCCGGTCTTTCTGTCTCAAAGTCTCAAGCTTAAGGGGAGAGGGAATGCGATATGATATTAAGAGGGTTATGTATCATGGCTTAGAAAATGTCTGGTCAAGAACTAGTAGGTAAGAGAAGCCTGTCAAAAGAGGTTTATTCTTTCAAAGGGTGGCCTTCACGTCTACATGACGCCCCTGGAGTGATAGTTAACGTTTTTCTTTTGCTGTTCATTGTTGAACCAATAAAGTCTGTGAACAGTAAAAAAAAAAAAAAAAAAAAGAGGTTTATTTTTATGGGGAAGACGCCTTTTGTTTCTAGCTTTTCTCCACCTGGGTTCTTCCTTGGATTCAGCTACTTTACAGCATTGCTAGTCAGTCAGCCAATCAGCTGGCAGTTCACTGAGAGTTTAAAGGCTGACATCACTGTCTGAGGTCTTTCTGGGCCACTGGCTCTAGATCGAGTATTAGCTCCAAATATAAACAGCAAAATAAAATTAAACAAAAGATGAACAATAGGCCTTGACCTGGCACCCAAAACCAACCCAACCCAGCTTCTGGTTCTCAATGTTCTTAGAACTGTCTAATTGCTAATAATCACAGCCGTTGCTCTTGGCCCAGCCTTGCTCATGCAGAAACTTGATTTCACAGGAGTAAGGAGGGGATGGCGATGTCACTTCTAGGGACAGGCATAAAAACAGAGCTTCCGTGCCGGGTTAAGCGTCCCCCAACCTTCACCAAGCTCCACACACAAACACACACCCACTTGTGCACATACTTACACACACACACACACACACACACACACACACACACACACACACACACACACACACACACACAAACGCACACCCACTTACACACACACACTCTCTCTCTCTCTCTCTCTCTCTCTCTCTCTCTCACACACACACACACACACACACACACACACACACACACCTCTATACCCACACGCACAACGGAATAAGTTTCTCCTCCTTTTAACAACCATAAAACACATAGATTCTATTCAATCTAGTCATGTCAGTGTATAACGGTAGGAAAGCCATATCCAGTCTGAACTGGTTTGGGTGCAGGTGCAACCAGGTAAACTGCGTCCTATAAGTAAATTTTTTAGGGAGAGCTCCTTATCAATCATGTTATGCCTATGCGTAGTTGGGCACTGCTATGAAAAAAATCAGATGCATCACGGGAAGAGATACTCACAGTGAGCAAAGGCTTATATAACCCAAACCTGTCAATCAAAAGAGAGAGCCTCCAAAACTTATGCCTCTTTTTAGATCTGGTAAAGAAGCCCCAGGCTCTTGAGCAACCACACTCTCGAGACCTACTCTGGCCAGAGTATCTCTTCCCAATCTGCATTATTACTTTTTGATTTGCTTTGAAAAAAAAAGTAAACTTTGTTATTTTTGTAGACCATGCAAGCCCTGATTTCAAGTTCTGGAATAAGAGACCCAAAACTCACAAACACCCAGCCCAGACTCTGACCACTAGTAACACCAAGGAGAAATAGAGGAAGAGAGCAGAAATTCCGTATGACTTGCAGGGTGAGCAGAGCCTCCTGTGATAAGAAATTATATGTAGCAGGACCCTTTGCCAGCTGGGGCTCGACCACCCCGAGTCCTCACCTCTCCCGTGCTGTGCAGCTGCTGTGCAATGCGCCTGAGGTCATCCTCGGAGGCCAGGGGGTTCAGCTGGTCCTGCACGTCATACACAAACTGCTGTAGCGACATCAGCTGGTTTGGCCCGTTGAGCTTCCGCCAGGAGGGCAGAGTGGAGATGATCTTCTCACACAGATGAGTCATGGGAGGACACCCCTAGACACACAGGTGGGACAGGTTAGCCACTGCACGGCTGTGAAGCTCTAAGCACCTGGAGGGACAGCATTCGTCCATGCAGCACATACACGGAGGAAGAAGTCAGCGCTTTACCAGCTCACTACTGGGTTAATGACTGTCCTAGTGTTGTCTTTAGACCGAGCCTAACAATCAAAGCAGGGGGAGGGGGACGGTCGTGATCTTATGTGCAAGAGATGATCAGTCCCTGCAGCTATATTCGAGGAACTACGAATCCAACTAACCGTCCATCAGTGCCTAATGCTTTACTCACATCTCCCCGCCTCCAGCTTCTATCTCTGCTCCCTCACTAGTTAGGTAACCATCCTAGTCAGAAACAGTAAGGTTATGCAGAGTGGGACAGAAAATGAGAATTTTATCAACATCAGAGTGGATTCACAGGATCTGTTGATGCAATATCGTTAGTGCAATGATGTAATTGGCTTAAAACTGGTTTTTTACCTGTCAAGTGGAAAAGCAAGCCAACCAATGCCCACATTCCCATGATCCCACACCATCCTGATTGGAAACATAGGTACTACATCATCAATTACACAAAATTGCATCTTATGTCACCTTAATCCCACTCCTTCATTTATAAAAAGCAAAGCCGGGGGCTGAAGAGATGGCTCAGGGGTTTAGAGCACTTGTGGTTCTGGTAGGAGACCACGCTCCATTCCCCAGCATCAACATGGCGGCTCATAACCTTCCATAACTCCAGTTCCAGAGATCTGACCTTCTCTTCTGATCTTTGTGGACTCACACATATATGTAAGCAAAGCATTCACGTGCATACAATTTTTTTTAAATGAATAAGAAATTTTTAAAAAGGGCAAAACTCTCAAGGATGAAGACCATTCATTTGGGGCACCACCTGGATGGGGGTTGGTCTGCAAAGTAGCTGGCAAAGCCAAGTCAAGCTCAGAGAATGCAAAGGACCCCCCCCCATTGCCTGAGGGTCAGGCATCTTGATCCAGACCTGGGAGGAGACCCTGGCTTACTGGATGACTATTTGTCCCTATGGCACAACTTGCCGACCTGTGGGACCAAGCCTGCCAGACCACCCCCATATCACAACTGAGAAATAGTATCACCCCGGTAGGAAAGCAAGAGTCTGTGTGACACAGGGGATGGTGTGTTTGCTAGGTTTGGGTCTTCTGGGGATCCTGAAAGCACACCTGGAGCCAGGGCTCATGACAGAGGCTGAGTGTTTTCCAACTCAGGTACAGGGTAGCCCCACTGAGGGAGAGATGAGCTGCGCCCTTCACTCTGGGCAAGGGGAAGCTCCCTGAGGCCGTTCAGTCTTTCCCATCATGGCGTCCTTTATCACTGTTACAGCCTTTGTCTTGGGAACCCTCCACCTCTCGCACGCACTGGCATCTGCCCTCGCCTACACATCACTTTGTGCTGCGTGACTTTCTTCTGACAAGAAAATAGAAAGTACTACTTTTCGAACAGGTATGATTCCTTGGGAAACTTTCAGAAGGATTTCTTGGTCCAGAGCTATTTTAAAAACACATCGTCTAAAATCCCCCTCTTCCGGGTGCCACCTAGGAAAGCCTAAAAGCATACACAAGTGGGGTTCTGGAGATGACACACCGTTTTGCATGGCTGCGATGGGTAATTCTGAATTGCAAGGCTTTGGGAAATCTCATCTCAGGATTGATTCTTATTGCTGACGTGCCTTTCCTGGCATAATTACACTCATATGACAATTCCTGGGCATTAGCCCACCCTACCAGGCAGATTTTCTGCACCTTGATGAAGATGTACCCTTTTGTAACAATGCTATGTAGACAAATTGACGATCTGATCATTCCTAACAGCGATTCTATGGAGTTCCTAAATTTAGACAAGTAATTTTGAGCCCTCTGTAATATGAAAGCTGCAATTAAGGCTTTGGAAACCTTCACGTGTCACGGGCTAATTGCGCTAAGATAGAAAGCAGGAGTGAAACAGACTTATGATCAGGAAAAACATTCTTTCTGGGCTGGCTAGGAGAACATTATCTGATAACCAAAGGTCATAAACTGAGAATGAACAACTTATTGTGGGTGCGAGGACGGAAGACAAAACCTTGCCTGGATTTATCTCTATAAAACTCCCATATTAATGAGACCCTAGGCAGGTGATTTGCCTCTTGACAAAACTGTGCTCACTTAGACATAAGAATTATGGTTTTAAACTCTTAATGACCTACGGAGCTAACGGCAGATAACGAATGTTTACTTAGATAACTAGTCTTGATGGAGACACATGGAAACATCTCCTCTGTTGTAACTTCTTACCCAATTTATGATTTGAAATTGTTGTGAACTTCTGGAAAAACAATGCTAGGAATACCATGTGATCATGTATCCTGAAAAGGTGCAAGAACTAGGCACAAGGACAAAAAGAACAGGGACAGAGAGTACAGCAGAGCAGAGAGAGCAGACAGGTTGCTTCTTACCACAAAAGAATCTTTTTCTTAACAACAAGTTTCTTCTTACTGGCAAGGACAGGGCTTTTTCACACTCAATAAAAGGGTAGAAGGTTTTTCTTTCCCTAAGCAGTAAAGGTTTGGAGCTTATTTTTTTCATCCAGAATGAGTGAGTTTTTTCTGCACTGGGGCTTGCCCAATGAAACTTGCTTGTGGGGGCTTTAGTTCCATCCAAATATATAGCTATGCATATGCATAGGTGTGTAAGTATGCATGAATACTTGTAGAGTTAATGAGACAGGTGGTTGGACCCAGCCAGAATGTGTGTGTGTATAAATGTGTGTGTTTCTGTGCATACTGCCTGCTTTTCATTCTGTGAGTATGACTCTCTTTCCCTGGTTCACTAAAAGTTAATTGTTCCAAGCCTCCCTGTCACCTAGCCAGTGAGAGGCAAGGCTTCTGGGCAAGAGAGAAAGGAGCCTTAGTAGTAAATTCTCTCCTGAATTCCCCGATGCTATACAGCATATGTTAATTGCCAGAGAATTATAAAGTAAGTTTATAAAGGAAAAAAGTTTTCTAGCACTTATTCAAGCACAGAATTATAAAGTAAATAATAAGAGATAGAAACAGTTAAGTTTCCCCAGTGCTTAATGAAGCACAGAACAGCAAGAAAGAGTTAAGTTTCCTACGAGGTCGGAGATCACCAGCCTTTTGGCCTGTGTCTGCCTGTGTCTGCTTCAGTCCATTCCAGCCAGGCATGCTCCTGGCACGAACCGTGATATTTATGGTTCTACATTCCTACATTTGTAAGCTTTAATCCATTCACTTTGTGGATATGTCATGAGCAGAACGGTTCAATGTATTTCATCCCAAGCAAATAAGCAGTTGTGTTCATTTATCGAGTAACCATTTTCTCTATTAAACTGAAATAACACCTTTTCTTTCTCCCTCTCTTTCCTGATGCCAGTATGTTTGTATGTGCACACAATGTGTATGCTTCATGTCAAAGACCAAGTCTGCCTCAATCGCTCTCCATCCTGTTTCCTGGCACAGGGTTTCTCTCTCCTCCCACCACTCCCCAGCACTGAGACTACAAGTGCAGGTCTGCATGCTTGACTCTTACATAGGTGCTGAGGACGCACACTCGGGCCTTCAGTCTGCACTGAATACATTGCATGGCTCAGCTAGTGAATTACATGCGCTAGTGAATTTCTATGGACATTCTGATATCTGGAACCACTCTCTAAGTTGTTTTAACTGTTTTGATTATAAAACCACTGAAACATGTTTTCTCCTTCCGTTTCAATTTCAAGATGAAAAAAATATCAATGCCCTCCATCCCATGCGGATTCTGGGCAGAATCACATTGCACTTCTGCAACTGGGGAAAGTGCAGTACTCAATCATATTTTACCCTCAATGAAAACACAGTCTCTTCCATTGTGTCAGTGAGAACACAGTCTCATCCAATGTGGCAATGAGAACACAGAATCATCCAATGTGTCAATGAGAACACAGTTTCATCCAATGTGTCAATGGGAACAGTCTCTTCCATTGTGTCAATGGGAACACAGTCTCATCCAATGTGTCAATGAGAACACAGTCTTGTCCAATGTGTCAATGGGAACAGTCTCATCCAATGTGTCAATGAGAACAGTCTCATCCAATGTGGCAATGAGAACAGTCTCATCCAATGTGTCAATGAGAACAGTCTCATCCAATGTGTCAATGAGAACACAGTCTCATCCAGTGTGTCAGTGAGAACAGTCTCATCCAATGTGTCAATGAGAACACAGTCTCATCCAATGTGTCAATGAGAACACAGTCTCATCCAATGTGTCAATGTGTCAATGAGAACAGTCTCATCCAGTGTGTCAATAAGAACAGTCTCATCCAATGTGTCAATGAGAACAGTCTCATCCAATGTGTCAGTGAGAACAGTCTCATCCATTGTGTCAATGAGAACACAGTCTCATCCAATGTATCAATGAGAACAGTCTCATCCAACGTGTCAATGAGAACAGTCTCATCCAATGTGTCAGTGAGAACAGTCTCATCCAATGTGTCAATGAGAACACAGTCTCATCCAATGTGTCAGTGAGAACACAGTCTCATCCAATGTGGCAATGAGAACACAGTCTCATCCAATGTGGCAATGAGAACACAGTCTCATCCAATGTGGCAATGAGAACAGTCTCACCAACGTGTCAATGAGAACACAGTCTCATCCAATGTGTCAGTGAGAACACAGTCTCATCCAATGTGGCAATGAGAACACAGTCTAATCCAATGTGTCAATGAGAACAGTCTCATCCAATGTGTCAATGAGAACAGTCTCATCCAATGTGTCAATGAGAACACAGTCTCATCCAATGTGTCAATGAGAACACAGTCTCATCCAATGTGTCAATGAGAACACAGTCTCATCCAATGTGTCAATGAGAACAGTCTCATCCATTGTGTCAATGAGAGAACACAGTCTCATCCAATGTATCAATGAGAACACAGTCTCATCCAATGTGTCAATGAGAACACAGTCTCATCCAATGTGTCAATGAGAACAGTCTCATCCATTGTGTCAATGAGAACAGTCTCATCCAATGTGTCAGTGAGAACAGTCTCATCCAATGTGTCTTCACCCATCAACACACATCCTTTAGTAAATCTCATCAGTGACTACTTTTCTGTTCTGAATTTGTTACGCACACTAAAATAAAGCAATCTAGAATTGGTGTTGGGATTTATAAAAAGAAATTTTATATTTAAAGAAGCCAGGAAACAAAATAAGAACTTGGTGCACTCTGAGATGGTCCACTATTGGACCCTCTATCTCCTTCCTTGTCTATGTTGCTCTCTCTCTCTTCCTGCCTCTTCCAGAGAAACAGGAGAGTCACCCGGAAACAGACTTTTTTCCCAGCTTCTACTGTCTACCTGTCCCCCTGAAAACCAAGCCAAACTGGGGCCACTAGAGCAGAGCAGGGTCAGCATGCTGGCCAGTGCTGGCATCCCCACAGTGGGATCCAGGCCCCTCCATGTGTACTCACCGAGACAATCTGACTCCGTATTTCTTGCAGGTGATTCCGGAGAACCTTAATGTCCTTAGACCCAGATGCTCCTGCATCCAGTACAAATAGCTTATTTGAGACATGAAGGTCATTCCCAAACCTATGGCAAGAGCAGAAGTAAAATCAGCTCTCAGTCAACTTTAGGTCTTTCCACACAGGGCCAAGTTCCTATTGGCCTTAGTGGCTGATGAGAGGGAAAGAGGAAGGGTCGTGGTGACCCTGAAGGAGCCTCTCTGTCCCTGCTGTTGGGTGAATCCTGCTGGTCCCTATGGCAAGTCACACCTGGTAATTGCACACCCTCAATCACATAACTGGGAGTCTGGGGTTTGAGCACAGGTAGAAGAAAAGAATGTAAATGTCAGAGCCTCCTGATGCAGAGGCGTATGTGTTTGCTTTCTGAGGGAGGGGAGGAAATACTGGTGGTGGTGCAGGGCTAAGACCACAAGCAGAATAAGAAAGTTACACCTCTGACCTAAAAATGTTCACATAAGACCACTTTGCATGGCGGAAGAAAACACTGTGTCTCTCACAGGTAATTCAACACCTGAGTGCCAGCATGCTACAGGAAGCTGCAAGTTCAACTTTGTGTTTTAAAGATTTGTTTTATTTTTTTATTCGTGTGTACACACCTCTGTGTATATACCACCTGTGTTTGGGAGCCCACAGAGGTCACAAGGGAACATTAGATCCCCTAGAACTGGAGTTACAGGCAGTTGCATGTGTAGGTGCTGGGAACAAATTTCAGGTCCTCTCGAAGAGCAGCCAGTACCCTTAACTGCCAAGTTATCTCTCCAGCCCCCAAGTTCAAACTTGTTGATGGAGCCTTGAAGCCTGCTAGAGTTTGGATGAGGTCTGTCCTCTAGGGTGCCTGTGTTATAGGGGCCCTCTCCCCAGTGTGGTGATATGTGTTAACGAAGTAGTTTCTGTGGGACCTGTGAAGTATCAAGAGAGCCTAATCCCTGAACTTCTCTGAATAACCATCCTTACATGCGCTCCACCATGATGCCACACACCAGGAAGTGATGTTATCCAGGGGACATAACAAATGGGGCTTAGACCTCCCTCCTCCTAAGCTAAATACATCTGTTATTACCTACCCAACTTCAGGCATATCTTTACATCACCTAACATCACTAACAGATTCTAAACTTAAAGTTATGTTTTTATATTGCTTTATTAGAGAAACACAGGACTTGTATGATCACACTGACAGGAGAAGCACTCCGATCTTCCCTATTCTTCCTGCCCCATTCCCATGCCCTCTGCCCCATCATCTTACCTGATCGATCATCCCCCAGGACAGATGCTCACCCTACCTCCTAAGAGGCTCTCCTCACCTGTTCCCACCAGCCGGCCGCCCTCACCTGTTCCTGATCTCTTTCAGCAAGGATGTATCTTTATCATATCCAAATTCGCCCCCAGCAGGCCGAGGGATGTTCATAATGTCAGCATGTGTGGCCACCAGGACAACTCGGAGAGGGTTCTTCAGCTTGCCTCCAAATGCTGAGGGAGAAAGTATACCTTGTGAGAGTCTGATCTCCTCTCTGGCTGTGTTGGTCTCATGCCTAGACCACCTGTGTAGGTGATGTGTAACCTGCACACAGACTCAAGGGCTACATTATGGAGTGTGGCCTCTGGTCCTGATCCTCCACTAGAGACCTCAGCAGAGACCAGAGCAGACTGCAGCACAGAGAGTAGCTCTTGGGGGTGTCTTTAAATAGGCTTTGACATGCAGGCAGAGAATCTGCAACCAAAGTCAGCTTTCATGGTGGAGGGGGCAGCTGGGGCAGGGAGAAAGGAACCCTTCTGAATGTAGCCATACACCTGACACAACTAGAGAGAAGCTGTCTCTAACTCACACAGGCAGGGCCATTCCTCACAGAAGTGTTTTAAAAGAGATATGACAAGGGAGAAATAAGAGGCAAAATGGCTTCCTCTGGGAGGTCAGCCAGCTGATGTCACAAGCATGGGTTCCCTAGAGACAGAAGCTGGCTACTGAACATCACCCCGCACAAGGACAACGAATACACTTGCAATAAATCTCACTAGGCCCAAAGTCCATTCCATCACCCTCTCCTCTAGCCAGTGTGCTGAGGCCAAGCCACTGCTCCTTTTCACCAAGGCTGCGTGGAGCTGCAGACTGAAGGGTAACCCTTCCTCTGATGAACAGTCCAGTGCTCTCCAGAAGAGAGCAGGGGCCGTGGATGGAAGACTCCACTGTGCAGTCAGCAATGATGCCCTTAGTGCTGAAGTGCACCAGAGGAGAGAAGTGGCTACCAAGGATGTCTCAGGACTGGGAGGAAGCCACAGCCGGGAGTGCCATTCTGTAGGGTGTGAGTGTAGCCAGTGTGACGACCTCAATAGAAACATCTCGGGGGGGAAAGAAAGGACCTCACTCACCTATGGGTTCTTCAACTGGGACCAGAGACTTCAAGAAACTAAGCCAGAAAACCACTTGGTTCAGCTGGATCTCATAGGGTTCTTCGAGACTGAAAACGATGACGTGGATGGATGTGGGATCATTGGCGGCGAAGTAGTCATAGCAACAGAAGTACACAGGGTTTCCAGAGAACTCCCATACGCTGAAATCACCAACTCCTGCAGGAAGAAGACAATGGCTGAAATCGGGAAACACCCATGTAACTTCAGTGGCTCCTAGCACTCTGGGGACGTTACACAGGGCTAGTGACATCTATAGCATGCGTCTGTGTAAGTACCCAGCAACTTATGCAAAGTGCGTCCATATGCGGTGCTCCCCATATCTGGTGCTCCCCAACCCCTACCATGCACACATCCTTGTCTCTCTCCCTCCTGTGTCTAAATGACTCCCTCCTAGTGGCTTTCATTAGTGTACTTTTGGCTTGTCTCTGCAGTCTATCTACTCTGAGTCCCCTACAGATGTATCTGCGTGTTATAGGTGTATGGGGCCCAGTGCAGATGTGGAAGTGTTTGTGTATACAAACAAACTTTGACTCTTTTTCTTCATCTTTCATCTTATTATATAAAGAGGTAGAGATCCAGTCAGGGGAAGAAGAGATCAGTCCTGTCAGATTCCATAGAAGAAGGATCTGAACACCCAGAATCACATGGTTTCAGACACACACACACACACATTCCTCTAACTGGCAGCTCAGCCTAGTGTGGAAAGTTCTGGAAACAGAAATAGAATTTTCAGCCCTGGAGGTCTGCTCCGTGGTGGCGATTTTGAGGGTGAGGCCCAAATTCGAGCCCCTCCTTTCTTCACACTGCCTGTCCAGTTCTGTTGTGGGAGTCAGGGAGGACACACAGCTTGAAATGGAGGAAGCAGACACGGACTTTAATCCTGGCCATTGGAACCAGAAGCTCTCTAACTGGGTCCCCTAACCAGCAGCATTGGCATCTCTGCCATGGAGGACCCTGCGGTCTATTTTCTTACAGAGCTCCGAGGTGATTCCCGTGCAGGCTGGTGTTAAATAGTCACAGCTTCTGGTGTGAGGTGTATTTCACCAGGTGCAGGATAGTCACAGGGCTTCACCGGAATGTCTAACTTGTGGCCCATGGGCCACATTCCAGTATAGATAGGACACACCTGTAGATGACGATGTCATGTTGAAGAGTTGGATATATCTGGACATAACATGATCCTGCTAACTTCTGAAAGCCTCCCATGACAGCAGGCTCTGACACATCCCTCCTCCTGCCCTCTCAGCAGATAGTACCGTTGTTTCTGCTGAGGCGTGGTTTGCTTCTCCTGAGGATCTGTGAGCTGCAGGCTCCGGTGATGGGATGGAGAGGTGGGGGCATGGTGCTCGGTCAGGGACAAGTGTCAACTTCTTCCTGAGGGCTGTTACTTTAGTGCCCTCGAGAGTTGGTTATTATAAAGATAGAGGCTGGCCACTTCCCTACTCTCTGGTTCTTCCTCAGCCTTTGTCTCATAAGCAAACAGACGACAAGAAGACACGCAGAGAATTCCCCGTGACGTCAACAGTATTCGGTATAACAGTCAACGTGTTTAATCCTCACCTTGGCAAGCTTGCCTCATCAAGCTGTGAGGGGCTGTGGGCATCGTTAGAACCTCACTGAACAGGCACTCGGCTCTCCACTTCGGAAGGTACTCACCAATCAATCAGTCATTTATTAAGCACCCACTGAGTGCTAGGTGCTTTGCTGCTAGGTGCTGACAACTCCCTACCATGCAGTTTTACTTTTCAGGCACATGAGCCAGCCATGACTCAGGCCCGCGTTAGCCCGCTGCTAGTCTGCACCGGACCTTCTTTGCGTGTAGCAGATAGCACTCGGTGAAAGCTCCCTTTGGGTAATGACTCGGAGCCCTGCGAAAGGAAAAGCCAAGTTCCCTCCCTCGGGGTAGGTGGGGCTTACCATTCAAGTAAGCATTCTGGATGTCGATGGCTTTGGTGGACTGGTCATCGGTCGAGCAGTGTAGGTGGTGAGACGGAGCCACGAACACTTCCAGCATCCCTTTGGTGAGGCCCGGCTCAAACATCATGCTTCGACTCCTCACGCTCACGTTCTCACAGCCCGGGTACAGGTTGTTAATGCTCACTGAGACTACAGACCAAAGGGTTAAGACTCAGAACGTGGTGTAGGAGTCCCAAAGCAGGCAGCAAGAGGAGAAAGGTGGATGGTAAGGGAAGACGGGGTGAAAGGGGTAGAGATGAGCCCAGGGAAAGGCAGGACTGCGGGGTGGGGGATTAGATACATCCACATTGCAATGTATCTGTAGATTCCATAGATTCCAAGCGTCACAAGAGCCTTAGGGATCCCAGGAATGTCTCATGCCCAGCGACCATGTCCAGGACAACCACTTGGGTGAGAGGACACGATTAATTGGCTGTGGGCTCGAGCTAGCAGAGGAGGGCAGGTAATATTTGGCAGGTGGCCTTTCCTTCCTACACCTCAGTGATAAGTGGCCATGGCATGGATAAAAGGCCAGGACAGGCCTGTTGATAGCAGGATGAGAGCTTATGAAATCACAGGGGGGAAAAATGTTGACTACTGCCCTCTAGTGGCACCAAGAGACAGACTTGGAGGAAGACCCTCTTTTGGTCTGAGGGTCATTAGCAGCTTCCAAGGCCGGCTGTCATGAGTTGCTCTCATGAAGCTGGAGGCTTCCTTCTATCCTGTATGGACACAAGGTAACATCCAGAGTCCCCCAAGGGAGCCACAAAACAGAGCGAGACGTGTGACAGCCAGTGTCAACTGTGTGGGGGTTCCCAAGTCCCCAGCAGCCTGTCACCCAAGTGTGTCTCACATCAGGAGGGCTGTGGGTTCCTCCAGTGGTGAGTGAGGACACGTGGTGCATCTTGGCTGAGGCCTTTGCTCTGAGCATCTCTCTCTCTGGAGAATGCAGAACCCAACAATTCCAGGACTCATGGCCACCACCCGGAGCACCTACCTGTTGGCTTAGTAGCCAGGGGCGACGGTGGGAAGCGGGTGGAGTTGGTAGAGGACAGTCTGGGCCGGCGCCTTCTGAAGAAACTCCTTAACAGCCCACACTTGAGAGATTCCACCAGTGTGGATTTCCCCGATCCCGAGTGGCCAAACAGTTTGAGCTTGATTCTGGGCTGGAGATTCTGCGTGGGTCGGAGCTGCTGGATGAAGAGCCCTCGGTGTGTGTCCTGACAGAAGAATGAGAGGCCATGTCCTCAGTCCCGGGAACAATGAAGCTCTGAGCGGGCTGCGCTCCGTGAGCCTCAGATTTTCTGGTCCTGGGTCTGTACTCCCTACTCTGGTTGGGGATACATTACTTTACGGTTTCCACAGAAATGTCTTTAAACTCGGGAAAACACATGGCATTGATTGGGAATGTGGGATTCAGGGACGCTGGTCTGTCCCATGCTGTTGTCCATTTCTGCTCTCTCACATCCCAGCCCCTTTGTCACATCCCAGGAGCCCCAGCCCATTAGCCGTCACTACCCTTGCCATCTCTTCAGTCCCTAGCAACCTCTGCCCTCTGTCTCCCATCTGCCCGTTTCCCTGGCATCTGGATCCTCACAAATTGGGTGAGAAAACCTGTGAAGCATTAACACAGACACGAAGATGAGCTTCGTCACACCAACTAGGGGCCTGTTCCTCTGTGTGGAGAGGCTGGGGCACTGATGGTACAGCCAGGTTGTAA
Source organism: Rattus rattus (assembly GCF_011064425.1). Taxonomy (NCBI): domain Eukaryota; kingdom Metazoa; phylum Chordata; class Mammalia; order Rodentia; family Muridae; genus Rattus; species Rattus rattus. Next base: position 77,411,031 of record NC_046167.1, read on the forward strand.
GAGGTAGAACCTGCCCCTCTCTGGGCTGGCAGTTGACTCCTTGAGGGTCACTGTCATGGTACATGCAGGACCTGTCTCTATTGGTATGAACATTCTGGTTCCTATCACAGGAGAGGAGGGCCCCTTTCTGGTACATTTGAAAGGTCTAGTTTCTTTAGGACTATACCACAAGGGGGCAGGGCCTACTCTTTTATGAGTCTGGAGAGAGGGCCTCACAAGTCAATGTGGGAGGGCTGAAGGACAGCAGAGGGGTCTTGCTCTATTCTTTCTTGGACCAGTGAGGAGAAGTATAAGTCTCCCCAGAACAAGCCAATCCTTTGATTCACTCAGCCATTTGTCTGTGCCTCCAAGTAGGAAGCTTGGTGCTGAAAACTAGGAAATTTAGAAGAGATGCAGCCATGTGGACAGACCATAGGGCATAACAGGTGCCCTGGTGGGATGTTTTTATCAAGAGGCACAGCATGTTCAGAGAGTTCGCCTCAAGTGTCTTAGTCAGGGTTTCACTTCTGTGAACAGACACCATGACCAAGGCAACTCTTAGAAGGACAACATTTCATTGGAGCTGGCTTACAGGTTCAGAGGTTCAGTCCATTATCATCATCAAGCGGGGAGCATGGCAGCATCCAGGCAGGCATGGTGCAGGAGGAGGGGAGAGTTCTACATCTTCATCTGAAGGCTGCAGTGGAAGACTGACTTCCTGGCATCTAGGATGTGGGTCTTAAAGGCCATGCCCATAGTGGCACACCTACTCCAACAAGGCCACACCCACTCCAACAAGGCCACGCCTCCTAACAGTGCCACTTCCTGGCCCAAGCATCACATCACGTCTGTGTGTTCTGGCATCCTTCATACTACAAGGTCTCTCTCATCCTGTCCTCCACGCCTGCCTCATTTTTACATCACGTGTTCTTTCTCTAGTGAGAATCTGTTTGAAGCTATTGCAAGTAGATATGACATATCTCCTCCTTCATTGGGCTGCCTGCAGGAGTTTCCCTCTGATGTGACACATATGCAGAAAGAGTTAGAGGACAGCTTGTGAGGGACAGTTCTGTCCTTCCCCTCAGGCTTGATGGCAGACACCTTTATTTCTTAGGTCATCTTCCTGGACCTATTTAAAATTTTGATTTGCCTTTATCCATTGAGACTCTTGAATCCCTAGTAGCCCTGAAACCATGCTGTTTGAGTTGTCATGCCGACAATCCAATTGGCACCGCTGGTAAACATACACAGTCACTCCAAGGCCGTGGCAGGCTCTCCCTAGATCACTACCGTGTGCCTTGTGTCAGCATGTTCGAGGAGACACGTCGTACTTTCCTGCACACATTTCTCTTCCAAGTCTGCTACCTTCGCATCGGTGAGTCTACTGAGAAGTATCTGCATGCTGTTCTTGGGTAAGGAACTCACTTCAGATCAGTGGGATGCCATTACAGAAGGCATGCCGTGACTCTCAGGTGACGGCCACAAAGGCTGCCTGATTCTCTCTTTCGAGATAAGGAAACTGAGACCCACGGACATAGAACAGTGCAGAGTTTACTACTGTATCCTCTACCCATCCTGGAGTGTGAAAGGGAGGCAGATGGGGGGGGGAAATAGATAAAGAAAGACACACACAGACAGAAGCGGAATCTCAAGCTATGTGCTGGAGCCTCAAACATAGAGGACCACACAGCCATCCATAGCTTGTCTCATGTCCAAGACACGGCCCTACTGGGTCCCTGTCTCAAACACAATATAGCTGTGGGGGCTTCTTGACTTTAGTAAGATTTATAAACCATCACTAGGGAAGTGTGCAAAATGAGAAGAAGGCCCTCACTACTTCTGTCTCCGTGGGGTTGTGGCATTCGGATTTTATACCTCACTGTGGTTTCATTTCAAGGGACTGTTGGGAGCGGTGAATCATGCTCACCTGCATACCAAGAGCTACCGCTGGTCTAAGACTTTGTCTTAGAAGGACAGTTTTTGGTTGATGAGACTTAAGTGGACGAGGCCGTGGTCCTCTCTGAATCTCATGCCAACAAGCTACTTCTAGACTAACAACTGACTCAAGACATCCTGTCTTATCAAGGAAAGCAGCATTTTGCTTAATTTACACCTTGGCTTTTGTGAGGCCCTAGACGCTGGGAGACCACACAAGCAAACACTTGTTCTAACTTCTCGAGTGGGGACCCAGGGACATCAGAACCCTATGTCATCTGCCTCCTGCCTGTGCCCAGGTCCCTTTCATATTTCTTTTTCTGTCCACCAAGATAGAGTGACCCTGGCCTGGGGCGTTTAATGGTTCTTAACCTTCCTAATGCAATGACCTTTTATTACAGTTCCTCTAGTTGTGATGCCCCACCACCATAATATTAATTTTGTTGCTACTTTATAACTAATTTTTCTACTGCTATGAATCATGCTGGAAGTATCTGTGTTTTCTGGTGGCCTTAGGGGACCCCTGTGAAAGGTCATTTGAAACCCCAGAGGGGTCAAAACCCACAGGTTGAGAACCACTGTTTTAGACCATAAGCCAGGGGAACCATTTTCTCATTGAGGTGGGCAGAATGCAATACAGTCTTGAAAAGCAGGAAAAAGGAAAGAGTCCTCATACCTGAGGGAATCTAACCTCGTCCTCGTCACTTTAGAATCTAAACCCAAGGAGTTGGATACAACCTGCATTTGACAGAAGTTTCTGATAGCCCTCCACTGGAGGTCAGCACATCCTCGCTTGTGGCCGCCAGATGGCACAGCAGGGACAAGCTGAGGAGCCCACAGGGGAACTCCCTGGAAAGCAGTTTTCACCAACCCAGTGAACTGTTTTCCTACCCTAAGGGATGGCACCAGGCCAGCTATAGCGAATGCTGTGTGTGTTAATTGTTTTGGAAGGAAACACAATAATAAACAGACACCGAAATGAATACACAGCAGAAGCTCTGAGACTAGACCTGACCACAAACCCAGCCTGGCCAGGCCCTCGGTGACGGGGCAAGGTAGGAGCTTGTCCAGCCAGAACTCAGGAGTAGCAAGCTGGGGTAACTGTGGTAATGCAATTTTTCTCAGGTCCTACAATGTCCTCCAGTGTGTGTCTCCTGGGTCTGTGCGTGTGACTGGGACACACGCAAGACTCAAGGGAATTAAAGGTTTGGGTGAGTCCTCCATGTAGGCTGGACATGTCAGACAGCACACCCCCCATCACTAGGAGTGCAGGTTTATGAGCGAGAACCTTCCCGGCGGTTGTGGAGGTGGGTTTGTAAGAGCACAGGTTACGCTCACCGCCGATGAGCTTCCATTGCTTGCTCTAAGTGCTTGCTGAGGAAGTTACCCTCTCTGCCTGCTCTCTTACCCAAGACTCAGAGCAACTGGCCTGCATGGTCCCAGCCAAGCCCGGCACCACACTGGCTGTCCATGCTTCCCCTAGCAGGGCTCCCTGCCACCCCGCTCCTCCAGATCCTGTCACCACCAGGTTCAGGCGGGTCTCGGGGTTTACAGTTTTCTTTCCTCAGCACCTTTCCCCTGGCAAATTAGCTTTCACTTTCCCCAAAGGAAAGATGACTAAGCCCACGGGCTGGAAAGGAAGAGACCTGACAATCTGGAGAGGCCAGATAAGAGCACCGAGAAGGGAGAAGAGACTGTGGCTTCCGGCGTGTGGTGGTGGAAACTGTTGGGCCCAAATAGAGTGAGAATTCTAATTATGCAAATGTCCCTCACTCCTGGTGAATTTTAATTATGGGCAACACACAACAGTGTCCATTTTCCAAAACATTCACGAGCGCCTCCTCCTTGTCTTATGCTTGGGTTTGAGAGAACGTGGCTACCCTTAATATCGGTTTGAGGAAAAAAATAATCCAACTAATGAGGCAAACCAAGTAAACCAAGTCCCCAAAGCCCTGATAAACATGGAACTGGCAGGGACAGAGTCCAAGAAAATGAACTTCAAGGCCACGGCTAGCATGCAGCCCACTCCCTACGGCCTTCCCTTTCCTTGCATTTGGGTGAAGAGACTGGGTCTTCCTAGTCACCACAGCCCAGGTCAGTGCGGTGGACGGACTGAATGAGCTGTTTCCTGAAGGTTTCTGCATGAGATAGGAGAGCTTCCTCCTGTTGGTTCCTCTGGGAAGGAGCAGCCGGAGGGCTTCCAGAGCCCACCAAACAAGCTCCATAGACAGAGGAGACTCACCTGAGGGGGCTACGGGATGGAACGCTGTAAGCACTCCCACCACATCCAGCTAGCAGAGCCTAGAGTGACAGATGTCACCGAGCTGGAAGGAGACACCTGTGGCTAGCTATCAGAGACAGTACCAAATGTCCCAAGTCCTCCATATTGAACTGGGCCAGTGCAGGCTCCACACAGCTCAGCTCTGCCTGGTGCTTCGTAGTCCTGGCCTTGGCCTGGGTCCCTACGAGTCTAACCCCTTCCACAAGAGAAGCTCCTAAGGTTCCCTTAATGAGAGGCTCCAAAGTCCTGCCTAGTCCTGTGTTAGCCTCTCACTGCACAGTGATGAGCAAGGACTCTATTGACTCTCATTCACTGGTGTCAGTGATAAAATGGCTTTGGTTTTATTTCCATAAGCCAGTTCCTATTTCCTTCCCAGCAAAGTTCAAAACGACATTCCCAGGCGGTGAAAACACAGGGCTGGGCCTCTGCTAACTTCCTAGGCAGAGACCACATGGAATGGTACCCACGTGAGGGAGGTCAAGGCCCGCCTCTCTCTTGAGTGGCTCTAACACTGGCGGAGAACACTGCACAAGGTGTAGAGGTCATCTTTGGTTTCCACCCAAGGAAAGGAGAGAAACAGAGCCACCACAACACTGACCTGGAGGCCAGGGACCAAAGTATTCTGCAAAGACAGGATGTCCCACCCACCCACAATGAATGGCAGGAGTACCCTGGTAAAGGTGACTGTGGAGCATGGTGGGAAGGCAGAGAGCACAGGGGATACCGCAGCCTCCCCTCTCCCATGCACTGTACTCTTTGAACAGTCTCGCCTCCTGGTGTCTGGAATGATAACTGTAAAGTAACCTATCCCCAGGCTTTCTCTGCAGACTCTGGTGGCTTCTGCAGCAAGCTTCTGCCCTTGCCCTCCATCCCCAATGCTTTTGCTTTGACTTCCGAAAGCAAATCTTCTAATCAGGTGCTTCCAAGTGCTGATGAGTTATTCAGTTAGGGACTTAGTTTTTTAAATCTGAAGGAGATCTGAAGGAAAGAATGGGTCAACAGAGCTCTGCCTCACACCAGGAGGGGAGGACGATGGAGGCAAGTGTGTCCCATTGAACAAGAATTCCATAAAACCCTGCCTGATGGAACAGAAGCCCCAGCTGGGAACACTGGGGACTGATCTGACCTGCGACTAGGCAGGATGGCTCAGCGCCGGCTCAGAGGTGTCTCCGGGCCCACAGAGAGACCAAGGATGCAGAGATCTCAGGATATGGGACTCTCCGCTTTGTGCTAACTTCCCTCTATCTCTTTGAGGCCTGGTATCCTGCAGGAACATCCTCCTCTGTGAACCCCGGGGATGTGAAATGTCAGTGCCAATCACAGGAGTTCAGGGCCCCCACCACATTCACTGTGGTCCTCTCTAAAAATGCTCTTCAGGGTGCTGTGCCAGCCGTGGTGCTCACTGGGCGCAGGTGCTGATCTCCGGACATCTCTTGGCGCTCATTACCATTCTCTGAGCTGGCGCCTCTGCTCATGGGTCGGATGCAGAAGCCAAGGCACCCAGGGCTGGTGAGCAATGGGCCAGTTTATCCAGTAAGAGCTTCATGGGGGCTGGGTTCAGAATCTAGGCCACCTGGGCTTATTGGTTCTTGTTAACTTGATATAAATTAGAGTCACCTCCGAAGAGGGACCCTCGATTGAGGTATTGCCTCCATTAAGCTGACACGTGAGGTATTTTCATGATTAATTTGGGAGAATCCAGCCCTCTATGGGTGGTGCTCCCCCTGGGCAGGCGGTCTGGGGTTCTATAAAAAAGCAGGTTGAGCAAGCCACAGAGAACAATCCAGTAAGCAGCACCCCTCCATGCTATGAATGGAAGTCAAGTCTTCTTGAATGTTCTGTAAGCTCTCTACCAACTGAGCTACATCCCCAGACCCAGGGCAAGGGTTAAAATGTACAGACAATTCATCATTTTATCCTTTTGCTTCGGCCTACGAACATCCCAAGCATTAAACTCTCGCACTTACTATCTCTTTGTAAGTATTTCTAAAGGCCAAACAGCATCCTGTTCTCTATGACAATACGCAACGTATTAGTGTTGGTAACCCGGCTAAACAGAACTGCAGTGAACAACTTTGTGTGTAAATGAACAGATATTTCAGCCAAAAGGGTTTTAAGCATTTGAAGTCCCTTGATACAAGATGTGGGTTGCAAATCCGCCACCTGTGTTTACTTATTTTTCTGTTTTTATGAACTTTACAATGCTGTGATTTGATAAACAGGAGATTAACTGATACCTGGGAACTCAAAACAAAACAGGAGAAGGGACACCACCAGTGTTCTTCCCCCTCCACTGTGGGGGTGGTTAGCATAGAGAGGGCTAGGGAAACAAAACCAGCACAGTGATGGGGAGAACGTCATACCAGTCTGTGTGTCTGTCTGTACAACGCCTGCATGCCTGGTGCCTGTGGAGACCAGCATTGGGTGCCGGATCTCCTGCAAACACGGGGCTTACAAATGAGCTACCATGTGGGTGCCAGGACTTGAACCCTGGCCCTGAGAAAAACAACCATTGCAATTAACCACTGAGCTCATCCATCCAGCCCCCAAATTTGTCTTTACGCCAACTAAACCCCGTCGACACTAATGCGCGTGTGCCAACTGACAGGACAAGGAAAGATGATCTTCCTAGACCAATGCCTCCTTCTATGAGGGAAACACTGAGAACTTCTCACATAAAAACAAGCCAAGGGCCTCGAGTGAAGGCTCACCTTCCGCAGTCTTGCCAGGAGCCCTGCCACGTGCTCGTGCTGTTCTGCCTTGGCGAGGTCCTCGGCCGTCTTGCCATCCTGTAGGAGACAGGTGATCAGTGTCACAGAGCTGCATGTGACCCCAACATGCTGGATCCAAGCAGAAAACGGGCACGGCAGGGTTAGAAGAAAGTCGGGTAAACACTAAGTCCTCCTTCGCCTGTTTCTTTGTCTAGGGAATCCTTATTTTATTTGGTGACTCAGAAGAGAAAGATGCCAGAGCAAGGATGCGGTAGTGTCCCAAGGTGACAACAGAAAGATGCATGGATTCGGAGTGTACCCTTCTCCTCTGACTAGCCCCTGCCTGAGCTGCTGTCTCAACGGCTGCGGCTGAGAGACGGTCTGCCTCAGTAAGCTCCCATCTTTCAGTTCTTAGACACACAAAACCTGGTCCTCATACTGCACCAAGGCTGGCAATCACTGTACCTTCCAAAGAACACTTAGTCTAGCACAGGTTGATTTAAGGTTGCTGAAAAACACCAAGCAGAGACCTAAGGGCCCGCGGCACTGTGACATTTACTGTTAGATTAGAGACTTTTCCTGGAGCTGTGGTTTCATATGAAGGGACCTACTCTTGTTTCTACACCATGAACATGCACGTCTCCTGAGAACCTTCTGGTCCAGACCTGATCCAGTTCACAGTGCAGCACGAGCATATCCCAGTCACTTGTGGGGACAGGAGCTGTGGCTGTGCCCCCTCCACACCTAGGAAGCTAGATACCACTGTCCGGCTAAAGTTTTATACAGCCCTAAAATCCAATTTAAAAAAATGAAGACACCTTTTTAAGAGAAGAAAAAGAGTCTATGGTCTAATTATCAACATTTGAAGGTTAAGACATCCCGTGAAGAGTTGTGTAGGATGATGTCATCACGCAGGTGAAGGCAGGTACAAGATAGAACGAGACCTGTCATTGGATAAGAAGGAAGGATGGGTGGGAGAAAAGTTTTAGAGAGGAGGAGGAGACGGGAACAAGAGGGAGAGGAAGCAGTGGAGAGAACATGGAGGCTGATGTTAAGATTCCTCTCTGCACATTTACAGATGGTTATGAATACTCTTAAGGTATGCATGTGTACAGGGCTTTGTGTGTCTAGGTGGGCAATTACATCTTATCAATTGGATCAGAGGTTATTGTGTTGTGTGTTCTTTCATGTGATGATTTAATTTAAGAGAATATGTGGTGGCTGGAGACATGTCTATGTCTGGCATTGTGGCAACCTGCCTTGGGAACTGGATGGGTAGAGATTGCTGCCAGGCTCAGAGAGTAGCCATCGGCAGTGTGATATGGGATGGAGCAGAGTGGGTGAGACGCTTTGCTGACTGAGATGAAGACATCTACCAGATACCTTGGGGCACCACGGTGCCGGACCTAGTGCGGGGTAAAAGACAACATTTTATTTTTTATAATTTTACAGCAATGGAGTTGGAACATCCAAAGTCTGTCTACCTGCCAGACTCCCAGTTCCTCAGCTCTAATTGCTCCTGGGATACATATGGGGTCTCTCTGGGCCAACAAATCTAGTGGACTAGGTTATTCTCTGCTGTGGAAAGCCATCGTCAGCCTTCTACGGTGTTAATAACACCTCTGAAGTCTACCAAGGTGCCTGTAACATTCCTCAACCTCCAGCTTAAAAATCAACCACGTCTCCAGATAATTCCACGTGTCTTCTGGGGACAAGACTGCCAAGCTGAGAATGAATGCTCTCCCCAGACTGCAGCGCTGTAAATTCAGGGCCACCCTACTCTTACTGTGACCCTAAAGTTCTGAGATGGATCCAACAGGCAGGCCAGAACCTGTCCTTTACTCTGGGCTGAACTGAGTTCCTTACAGGACACTGTACCCCCAACTGAGAGTTCCCATCAAACCATCCCAGGCTTCATTTGCACGGGACACATTGAGGAAGAAGAGGAGGAAACGGGTGCCTCAGACTTTCCAAGATGGCACCCAAGGCTGAGCTCTGAGGACATGCAAGTCCAGAGACTTGGATGCAGGCTTGGTACTCAAGCGAAGCTGCAAACCTGGGGCTCAAAGAGTAGAGAAGGGAGGCCAGACAATAGAGCAGGTGTCCTGGAGAGGACAGGAAGAAGAACCATGGGCAGACAGAAGCAAAGGAGAACCGAGTGCATGGAAGGCTGAAGAGAAGAAACAGGATTAGATGGAGCCACTAGCACCTGCTGAGCAGGATGAGCAGGCAAAGAGAGGAAGAGAGAAGTCAGAGACTGGTTACATCCAGAGAAAGCAGGCACCGTGGAGTCAAGCCACTGGCTCCTGGGGTGGCTCCCAAAGTTGTTTCATGCCTGTGTAGACCTATAACAATGATTTACCACACTTGATCATTTTGATCACACACTGGTTTATTTTATTTTTACAGTTCTGGCTGGCCTAGAACTCTCAATATAGAAAGTTGCCTTCCTTGGCCTCCCAAGCGCTGGTATCAAAGGCGAGCGCCCCCGCACCTGGTCGCTTCTTTTGTCATCTTTGTTTTAGTTTATAATAAAAGAAGCAGCTCCCGAAAGGTGACTGGGGTCTCTGCTGAATCCGTGGAGAAGCCAGGGGAGCTCAGAATCTAAAGGTGACACTAGGGGGCGCCGTGGAGCCAGATGTTAGCTGTACAGTCTGCTCAGAAGCCTGAAAAAGTTACAGTTGGCTGTTCCACAGGGCAGCATCCTCAGGCACAGGTCTGAAATGTGTTCCTGAAAAGATGGCTGTCAGCACAGGATATACAAGGCACTAAAAACCCAGTACAGATAAGAGAATATGAAAAATATTAATAATCTCAAAATAATCCCATTGAAATGAGATTCCTCACACACTACGGAAAGTCGTTTTATCTGCTTCTTCTTTGATGTGGCTGCTAGAAAATTCAAAATGACAGACACACCATTTGCTTTTGTCCCTCAGTGATGTCCTCAGTACACGGTCACCCCACTCCTCACACGAGGTCATCCCTGCTCAAAGAGGAAGATGCCTGCCTTCCCTCTGCTAGGAGGCCAGATGCCCACCAGGCCTGCTTGCTGATGGGAGGCTCTCCATTCTGCCTCCAGCACGGTCTCTGTAATCTAGACAGGAGTGGGTGGCCACCAAGCTCAGGCCTCTTAGCCTAATGCTCTTCATGAGCCACGCCCACTTCCTGACTACTCAGCTGCCAGACTTCATGGCCAGCTGCTGCAGAGAAGACAGCTCCACCCACCTCCCAGTCCCCACTCTTATCTGACATCACTCTTGCTCCACCCCGTAACTACCGATGGTCAAAGACTCTCTGGTCGGTAATCCTTTCTCATTTTCTAAAAGGTTCCCTGTGTGGGGCAAGCATCAGAGTAAATGAGGCTACGTACAGACAGAAGACACTGGGCCTCTCTAGAAGCTGAAAGGGTTGGGAGACAGGGAGGCGGCATGAGCAGGGAGTGGTGGGGAACGGTGAAGACAACACTGCAGGAAAGAGTGAGGGGGAGGAACATGGGCTCACGGAGCAAGACGAAGGGACCAAAGGCCGCACGCACTTCTGGATCCAACAGCTGATAGCATCTTCTGAGTCACCCTGGTTTTTATTTCCCCATAAGGCATCATCTGAGACAGATATGCTTTACCTCAGGATAACTAACCTGTAGGTAAAGGTACCTGGGCCTAACAGATCCTTGTGTGGCAGGGGTGAGCCGGCGCCCTGAGAAGTGCGCCCATTCTATGCACAGACTTATTCGTGTCTGTGCCTGCAGAGCCCAACACTGCACAGAACAGGCCCGTGTTACATCTTGAGAATGAATGGTACTGTAAAGACCTAAACACAGACAGAGAGCAAAGACCTACACACAAACAGGGAGGAAGGTATAGCACCATAGGTCAGTGCATGCACATGCGCGCTCTCTCTCTCTCTCTCTCTCTCTCTCTCTCTCTCTCTCTCTCTCTCTCTCTCTCTCTCTCTCTCTCACCATGCCAGGTATTTAGGCCTCTGCAGCATGGATATCCAAAGACAATGGTATAAATTAATGGGCATATCTGTGCCTCAGGGAAATTTGATTTACAAAAGCAAGTGGCAGGCTAGATTGAGCTCTATGGGCCAGCTCCGTCAAGACGTTGAACATCTCCAAGAACCTCAGAGCCTCAGGTAGCTGCCACATCAAACACCATGTAATCTCCTTCAAGGCAGTCGGTAAAGTTCAGATCTGCGAATGTCAGGACCCCACACACGCGGGTAATTAACCCACTGTTGGGCCAGCAACAACTCAAGCAATATTTCATGGCTACAACTGAACTGCTGTTGGCCAAACTCTTATCCATGGTATTTTATGAAATATGAAGGAAATGGTTTCTTCTGGGGTGGGGGGTGGGGGGGTGGCGCTAAGCCTAAAATGAGAAGCCGGAAGAACAGACTACATCTTGCTTAGAAATAAATTTCGGTCCCAGCAGCAAAGGCAGACTCTAAACTGTAGACACCAGCCCTTTGCCTCTAGGTTGCTCATGCCCCAAGACCACACAGGGGACCCAGCCCCTCCCACAGGGCACTGGGCCTCTTGCGCCCTGGGGCCAACGGGAAGCACTTACGAAAGGGAAATCTATACGTGGGATAGAAAGCTAAGAGGCACTGTTGTGTAACACGGTAAACAAAAGGCCAGTGTGAACCAGCGGGTCGCTGGCTGGCGGAGCGGGGCTGGTGAGATGAGAGAGGATGAAACATTAACTAGATATTAAACTAGGTCTGTGTGGGCAAATGTTTATGTAACTGCCGTGGAGGGCTGGAGCTTAAGAGCAGCCTGTCTGCTTTAGAATGCAGTTGCCAGGCAATACCTCTCTCCTCGTGCCCTTGAGGCATGAGAAGTTTCCATGGCTCTCTCTGAGGCCAAACACCTGCCCCTGCCTGGTACTCACCAAGGTCAGAGCCTCCACGTTGGCGCCCATCAGGCAGAGGTAGCGGACCACATCTAGGATCCCGTTGTTGGCTGCAAGGTGGAGAGGAGTCCGACCGTACTGAGAAGAGAAAAGAAACACCATGGGCGTTCTCATAGCTGTTGCCTGTGAAAGCCGGTAGTTCACAGCCATCGCTAGGGAGAAACAGTGTTGCAGTTACATAAGGGGTCTGGGCCTGACAGGAGGTTCTAAACAGGAGGTTCTGGCTCCCACTGAGGCAGGTCTGCCAGGCAGACCTCCCTTCCCCCAACCCCCAAGTACTTTGAAGTTGAAAGACTAGCTCGAAATACACCTTCAGAGGATGAATGAGGAGGCTAGCTGTGGGATAACCGAGTTCCCTGCTGTGCTGGCAGAGAGCAAGGCAAGAGTGTGAACGTCCAGACACCCATGTGTAACTGCACCACACATCTCATATTCGTGTGTCAGGGAGAGCGTCAGAGAGCCTGCTGCCTATGGTTTGTAGACCTATGGTTCTCAAACTGTGCACCGTGTGCCTTGAGGCACTGCAGTGAACCCCCTAGGGACAGTGATGGCTATCTTAAGGTTTGAAGGGCAGATGGTGACTATCTCCTCGGAGCATCTCAGAGCCAGGACGTTAGACTGCTGACTTTCCTCTTGTTGGCACTGTCTTTGTAGGTCTTCCCTTAGACGTTAGCGGCCGCCGCTACCCTAGGAAGCAATGGTCTTGAGAATAGGGTCTGGGGAGTTGGATCCATAGTTAAGTGGACCAGCTGCTCTTCCAGAGGACCCAGCACCCCCACGGTGGCTCGCAACCATCTGCCACTCCAGTTTCAGGGGACCCAACAGCCTGATTCCAGTGGGCACAAGGTCCACAGGTGGTGCAGTCATACACGCAGACAAACTATCCATACACATAAAGTAATTGCTTTTCAATGTTTAGGTCCAAAAGTAACCGTGCGGAACAGGAGAGGGAGGGAAGCACCCCATCCTAGTCCATAGTCACGGAAGCTGTGCAGGATTCAGCAACCACACACACCCTGGTGACTGTAGTCACGTAAGGATGAAGTAAGAACAGGAGATTCCTCTCCTCAGACCTTTGGCCTTTCTCAAAGGCTGCTAGGTCTGGGGGGGCTAAGATATTCCTTAAATACAACAGTGAAGTAGCAAAAAATCATTTGCTCCTCAGGAGCCGGGAGTGACATCATCTAGACAGTAGAGGGCATGCGAAGGGTCAGAGTTCGGCAACCCTTGCGTGCAGAGCCTTTATGTTTCACATGTGTCAATAAGCGTTTAAGTTGGAAGGCGCGTGTTAGAGAATCAAATCCTAACATGGCTCCCCCTCGTCCCCATGCCCTTCCCTCCTCCAGCTTTTCCCCATCAACGTGTCGGAGGACTTCCCTCCTGGCTCTATGAATCTTCCGTCAGAGACGAATAACTGAAACGGTTGAGACGTGATCGCACGCTGCACTACATTATTAGCTTTCAAGTTAGTGGCGGTTTGGTATCTGTGACTCCATCTGTGACATGCTTTTGAAAGCCTGAATGCTATTCGACTCCTGTAGGCAGCCTGCAGGGAACAGTAATGGAGGGAGTGTTCCATCCATTCCTGGTGTAGCACCTGGCTCCGACATAACTCAAATTCCTTACGGTTATACCCCGGGCCTTTCCTATCTGGACCCGAGGTCTCCTTACAGCGTTTCCCCGCTTTTCCATCACCTCTGTGCTCAGGACCTGCACTTCCCGTGCTGCGTTTGCACTACTGCGTTTGCTCTGTCTGAAGTCACCTCTCCTGACCTCTTTATCTAGCAGAGTGCTAACTGCTTTGTCACCTCTGTGGATTCTTTCCTCTGTTTCTGCAACACCTCATACCTGTCCCACGCCTGCCCCAGCAGGGATGGTGACAAGTGAGTTTGCTACTTTTGTGTTGTGCACCTGGTTTTCTAAAGGCAGCCTGATGGCAGAAACACCCATGGCCAAACCCTCACCTCCTCAAATGCCAGGACTGTGCAGTAAGACACCTATCACAGCTGATGCCCATTGCTCGTCCCAGGTGTGTCTGTGTGTGCATGTGTGCATGTGTGTTCGTGCACACACTTATCTGTCCCTGGGAGGGGTGGCCTATGAGGTTCCGCCTTAGTGGCACATGATGTCATCCCTTTCTTTCTCTCATACCTGCTTGCTAACTCATCTGGGTAAAAAAGCAACCGCCCCAGTCTTCAAACAAAGCATGAAGAAATGTCACCACAAGAGTGACAAGTCATTGCCTAAGTCTTAGTCTAAGAGGAACAGGATGTGAATGGTCAGGTTTCTCTCTGGAGGAATCTAATCTAGTAAGACAGCATGATGGGGAGAGAGTGGCAGCCTGACTGAGGAACATGGATGTCACTGTACTATGTCCACTTGAACAAATGGCTCCCCGAGTGGGCCTGAGGAAAGGCAGACTGGTGGGGAGGCCGTGGCTGACACTTACTTTCCTGCACATAACTTAAACATCTCTCGTTCCTCACCTGACGAGAGAGAGAAATGAGTAGAAGGTGGAGGATGGGAGGGGGGGAGGAAAGGGGGCAGAAGGATAGAAAAAGGGAGAAAGGAGGTAAGAGGGACAGAGAGACAGGGTCTGACTATCATCTGTCTTCTAAAGGCTCACAGGATAAAAACTGGGTTCACAAGCCTGATGTGCAGAGGGGGTGGTACCTCTGAAGAGGTGAAGTCTGGGGGCCAGTGAGTCACCAGGGCTCTCCTCTCAAGAGTTAGTCAAGCCTTGAAGGACTAGGTAGGTTACAAAAGTGACTCTCATAAAGCTAATTCAGCTTCCTTCAATGTCCCTCCCCAGTGGGATATCACGAACCATGCTAGAGCACAGCCAGAAGGCTGTGCTGTGACAGCCAGCAGGTTCCAGTCCATGCAAGTATGAACCGAGCAAGGCTTTCACTTTGGATGAGCTCTACGTAACAGCAGAATTGGCCACCGAAGGTCTCTGCGCTATCCCAGCACCAGACTTAATGAAAAGGCCAAGTCTGTTGACCACTGTGACCAATTTCCACCAAATAAGTCAAGTTTCCTGTTTGTCCACTTTGTGTTGCTGGGAATAGGTCCATGGGCCTTGCACGTGCATACAGATTCCCACTGAGACACACCTCAGCCAAGGCCAGTTGTTTGCAGACACGGAAACGGGCTTGTCTCGTTGGATGTTTATTTGTGTTGGAGAAAAGCTCTCGTATTGTAGCCCAGGCTGACCTCAAACTCACAATCCTGCCTGCACATCACAGGTATGAGGAGTACAGGTGTGTGCTAGTACAAAGCTAGACTTTTTAATGAACACGTTTAACAATGCTTTGCCTTTAGATGTAAGCGAAGGCGTGGTTTTGCTTCGTCTTATCTTTTCTGGGGAGCGGGGATTGAGCTCAGGGCCTTCCTTGTTCGTGGAAAGAAATCAGCTGATGTAGCACCAAATGCTGTGCATAGGCTGTGCACTGTGCCTCCACTGTGAAATCTGAAGGTGGTTGAATGAGCATACAGCGCACATTCACTGAGGCCACTTTTAACCCATTGAGAGGATCCTATGAAGAAAGCCATTTGGCTTCCCTCTTAAGACACTTACGTAATTACCTCAGCATGGTTAGGAAAGGCTAAACCGAGAGAGCAAGAAGCAGCTAAAGCTAAGAGCCAGGGCGTCGCCTTCACAGGGTTCAAGAGTATGAGCATTGCCAACTTCAGTTTCCACCACAACCAATCATACAATATTCGAGAGGAGCAGCAAGACGATCCTCCAGCTGTTTCACATGTTAACTATTTTACCTCAAACAAACCATCATAAAACCATACAGCACCTTATACACCATCTATAAACAGACATATCCCACAGTTAAAATTAACTCCTCTCAGCTTCCTTTCTAATGTGACCTTAGGAAGAGTGTGCCACCTTTCCTACAGTAACATGCTGAAGCTACAAAAATATCTAACTGTTATTGTTTTGTACTGAAAATCTGGACGGCGTTCAGCGAAATGCAGGTGACAGCTAAAGTCTAGAAATCTGCACTGGGGCTTTTTATGAACTGAGAAAATACAATTTATTTTCATCTCTTTGTTAGTTAGAAGGTAACAGTATTCCCTTGGCTTTACCAAGTTTGCTTAGTGCACTACGTGTACAACATACACACACATGTATATGTACACAAACTTGTTAGAAACTTTGACCCACAGACAACTCAACAGGGACAAATAAGACACCCAGTGTTCCCGGGAATCTTGGTTAAATTACAAGAGTATGTACTGGAGTCTTTATGCTTCAGAAGGAAGCTTACATTGGCACAGTGACCTCTGACTCTTCTTTAAAACACAAGCAGACATACATGTGTGCACACCCCCAAGGCGACCCCTATGTGCTCACATTCATTCGCTCTAAAGTCACAGCAGTGGGAAGCCAGAATAGGTAAGAAGTGCATGTTAACGTCTCGGTGGATGTTCTGTTGGTGTAGGAAATTACTCATCCTTCGCACAGCCCAAAATGGCACTGGCTGTCCTCTAGACATCCAGTGAATGCAAGTGATGGTAATTCTCCACTATGATGGGCTAATAACTAAAACACAGCAAGAACCCAGCAACAGTGTCTGACAGACCGGGTAGGAGCCTGGGGACCCTACCCTCTACATACCTTGTTTGAGATGTCCAGGTTGCAGCTGGCTTCACAGAGGGCCACCACGATGGGCGCGCTCCCATCTTTGCAGGCCACATGCAGGGGGGTGTTGCCATGCCGATCCTGGAAATCTACAAGGCACCCATGGCCAAGGAGGGTCTTGATGACCTCCATCTGACAGCGCCTCACAGCAAGATGAAGGGCGATGTGCCCATCCTGGAACCAAACCCAAGCTCATGAGTGTGTCTGGCTTAGGCCCTCAGCCCAACCTCTCCCCTGGGTCAGACAGACTTAGCTGTGAATAGAATGGCTACAACACACACCCCAAAACTTCAAATGTCATTGCCTGGTCATGCAAAGGGTGGGGCTTTATCCATTCCGTTCCACATAGCTGAAGCCTGGGCTGACCACTGCTTATGTAGCAGACAGAAAGACTATATACTCTTCTGCATCAGAACTGATAAAATGCTATGCCAGTTGCCAGTGAACAGATCTGAAAACCCTCTCAAAGCATTTGCCCAGTTAACACTTGCTAAAACCATAAGTGGAGAACGTACTATCAGAAACAACTGAGAAAGCAAGGGAAATAATTTCCCCAGGGCTGCTGAATGCTCAGAAAGCAGATGTAAGTTGCTTAACCTCTGCACAGTATAGAACTCGGTCTTGGAATGAAGAGTACCCCGAAAACCTAGGGGACAGCAGAGCTAAGTGCCACAGGCCAGCAGAGCTTTCAGTCACATCTCTACTGTGTCTGTGTGAGTTTCTCCACTTGCATGCCTGACACCGGGGCTTGTGAATGTCTAACGGAAACACTAGCTCTAACCTCCAGGTGCCAGGAGCAAATACCCAGCCCAACCATGGCAAACAAAATATGTCTCCAAAGAACCAACCACACAGGGTTCCAAGACACTGCTCCACAGAAGGCAGTTGCTACGTAAGCTACAGTATCTCCAGTCTGACTGTATATAGCACCATCGCTGCGTTGGTGTAAGTTCAGATTTGAACAGATTGTGTTGCATTTGCTTAGGTAAGAAGGGAACACCTGGTCTAGAAGTAAGATTGTAAAACAAATAATAGTGGTTTACTGTCTTCTTACAAAAGAATCTTCTTACAAAAAAAATCAATGCCTGTTTCTACATGTGTCTAAAACTGACACTGTCCCCACTCCAAAACGAAAAGGATTAAAACACTGGCCAAACGGGCTTGATCCATTATAAACTTAGTTACATGCCCAAAAGACGACTCTAAATAATTCCAAAGAACACTCTTGGAACCTAAGAATGGAAGGATAATCGCAGTATACTCAATTCATGCTTGTTATCTTAAGGAGACAAGTGGGCAAGTCTCATGGTCCCTCCAACCCAACAGATCACTTCAGGGAGATCCACAAGCATTTTCCCCCACAGGGCACCTTGTCGGAAGCATTCAGGTCAGCTCCATGTTCAGCCAGACACTCCACAATGTCATGGTAGCCCCTGGCAGAAGCTGTCAGCAGTGGGGTCTCTCCCTCCCGGTTCTTGATATTCACGTTACAGCCAACTTCACAAAGAGCCTTAGCCACGGAGTAATAGCCGTGCCAGGCAGCACAGTGCAGAGGGGTTTCCTCTTCCTGGCCAAGGTCACGAGTGCAGAGGAAGAAAATGCAGACAAGAAAGTCAAGGCCGTGGAAGCAGATTGCAGCCAGTGCGGCAAGAAATTAACCAGAAATAACACCACCATCAGGAGCCCATGCCAATAAGAGGCAGACCCGGCGCCCTCCCTGGTCAGTCTGTGCCCTCAAGAGGAGTGCTAACTGAACTCGACTTTCTCAACATATTACAGACCGCACTACTGGGGTCCCTGGACTTAGAACCTCTTTTGGCAAAATTGCCTTTGTCTGTCTGAAAGGCCTACTGGCCAGAAGCAGCCCTCTAAGCTTCTTCTAGCAGTCGCTGTGCTTCAATGCTGCCAGGTGTTGAGTCAGAAGAGCACACTGTGAGACAGCTATCTTGAAGATCCTTCTGTAACTAGTCCTGGAAGAGTTGGCCTGAAGGCTCATGGGGATTGGGAAGTTGGTACTTCCATTAGCATCATCAAACACACATCTGTCTTCAGGGTTCCAGGAGAGAGTAGTACTTAGAAATTCTAAACCAAGACTGGGTTGCATGCAATCCCTGGTCCCACCAGAGACAGAGTAAGCAAGCCGTGGAACTTCCCTGTGTGGGTTCCAGCAATACAGCTCACAGGGCTATCCTGGGGATTAAACAGGTAAATGAAGAAGTTGGAAGGGAAGCTGGCTGCAGACTGCTGTCTAAGAACCCGTGCTCCGCAATGGATGATGAGATACCTAGGTAGAGAGGCCTCCCATATGAGTCACCTTGGTCACCTGGCTGCCGCGCATCGAGGGCTGGGGACGAGGAACTGAGCACATTTGTTCCCGTGACCTACCTTGTCCTGGAAATCAGGATTAGAGCCAAAACTGCACAAGAGTTGAACCACATCTGCATGGCCATAGCGGGCTGCCACATGAAGGGCTGTCTCTCCAGACTGCAAAAGAAATGGACCCAACGATCTAAAGACCAGAATCCAAAACTACTTGTGAGATTGACAGCACTGCCCCATGCCTTCTTTTGGGGGCACCTTTACACACTCCCTCATGCCATTTGCTCTCCAGAGACTAAGGGCAGGACTGGGGGTCAGGCAATAACTAGGCAGCTGTTGTCTCATCCTCACACCTGGTTCATCTTGTTAAAGAAAACAACGCAGTGAGAATATATATATTCCTTTACCACGAGGGCCATGTTTACCTCCTTATATATGCTTCTAGCTACTGGATTTGATATCTATATCTCTCTCTCTCTCCTCTCTCCCCGTCTCTGTCTCCGTCCGTCTGTCTCCCTCTCTCCCCTGTCTCTGTCTGCCATACACAATCCCCTTTTAAGACCAGGTTCATCATCCTGCAATTATTCAAATGTATAGTTTTAAGTAACAACTCCCTGCTTCACTGCCTTCCTCGTGCTCAGAAAGGTGTTTCTTACACTCTCAGAGATTTTAAAAGTTTTGCCCCCTCAACACATCTCTCTGAGTAAAAAATACAATGCCAGATACTTTGCATCTGTTCCCACCCCAGGGTCAGGCTTCACTAATAACAGAAAAGATATTTTACTCAGGAAACTGCTGAGATGAACTTATGTGCTGCTGTCTATATCTAAAAGCTTAGTCCCCAGCCTGTGAGTGGAGGGGTCTTTAGGAGGTGGGGACCAGCAGAAGTTAGGTTACAGTAACGACACCTGGAAGGTGTCTCTGTCTCCCTCCTCCCTGGCTGACATGAGGCGAACAGCATGGCTCCACCCAGAACCCTAAATACTTTCCTTCACCTTGAGCACAACAATGGGCAGAATCCAAGAACCTACAGTAGAAACTCTGATTTAAATGCTGGGCCAAGCCATTGGCAAAAAACAAAACAAAACAAACAAACAAAAACAATAATAACAACACAAAACCTCCAACTTGAAATCCCCGTCTAAAGGACTTGGTCCTCAATCTCTATCTTTGGGTTCAGTTCTGGTGCACCAGGCGGGCCAGCACTCCAGTGCACCCCTAATCATTTCCCCTGGCTTCTCCTACGAGGCATAGCCTTACCTTGTCTTTAACATCCAAAGGGCATTTGTTCTCATTGAGAAATTTCAAAGTATCCACATGGCCATGCCGAGAGGCCCAGTAGATAGCATTGGATCCTCCCTGCAAGGAAAGCACCATAGAGTCACAGCTAGGGCTATAATGGAACTATAATGGAACTGGACCATGCACCCCTTAGAACCACAGTGTTTCCCTTCTTGTGGGGTAACAAACCCAAGGTAGCCTCTCCCAAGAGGAAGAAAAGCCCATTCAGCTTCAAGGCTTTGATAATTATACCATGGTCGTGTACTATGTTAATAACAGGTGAGGCTCACTAGGGAGCAGAAGGTTTTCTATGTTATCTTTACAACTTTTTTGAGGGGCAAATGTAAAGACAAAACTTTCCTTTCTTCTTTTTTGAAGTCCTCATATTAACCTCAGTCTAGAATTCCTAAGAGTCCCCTTAGTATTTGTAAGAACTGATTCAAATTCAAGCCTCTCTAAAGGTACCAAAAAACAAACAACAGCAACAAAAAAAAACCACATGAGTGTTCAAGACACTTTTATAAAATGATGCAGCCTGCATAGAAATGGTACCCTAAACACATGCAAATTACTCATAACCTGATGAAATACCATGGGAACAGCTGTTATTTTTCATCGTCTAGAGAATCATAAGAAGACCTACATTCTAGATCTTTTTCCCCCACAAGCTCTCTAGTACACATTTGATTGGGTCAAGGATTGAGTTCATGGAATCTCAGGGACAGATTAGAGTTTTTTGGTAGTTGATCACAGATCCACTAATTAGCTGTCATATAATGACTGTCTGCCTTTCTAATGCCACCTTCACCAGCTCATACACCCATATCTGGATGCACACTAAATATTCAGGCTAATGAATTTCTGATTAGATTAACTACACAAGGAAAACTTTTCCAAGTAAGACCAGTAGCACTGTGGAATAATGTGATCTGCAGAACATAAGGTACAAGAACAGAGCAGAGCACATGAGAGAGTTAAGTGTGCACCTTTCCCAGTGCATGTCAGACGGCAGAGGCCCTTTCTTTGTCCAGCTCGCTTTTTGTACGGACTCATGAAAATGGCCGTACTCTCCCACCTCCTCCCCTACACTTAGAAGACCTTTGAAAATACATGAAATTAATTCATTCTTAATGACACAGCATTATGACCTTATCCTGGACGTCGATCCTTGAGCCCCGTTTTATGAGTAACTGTAACATCTGAATATTCCCACAGCCTGCAGCAATCAGTAATGGAGGTGTCCCGTGCTGGAAGACAGGAAGAAAATGATTGAATTTTGGGGTTGATTTGGAAGGAGAAAGTCTACACTGTACTAGGTGTCCTCGCCCTGCTGTGTCCACACCCTTCCCTGGATCTCCATGGGCACAAAGCTGTAGCATGGGGACAGGAAGGAAAGGTACCACCAGAAGGACAAGAAACCCCTCCTTTTTAATTTACACGCAATGACCATGCTGCCATTTGTATCGGGGAGGGAGAAGGAATTTCAAGGGTGCAAGAGAAACTGGGGTGTGAAGGAAGGACCTCGATGCAAAATGTCCTTATTTGCAACTCAAATCAGCCTAAGTGGAGAGGGTTTTCCCACAGAACAGAAGCTCTATTTGCAATGTCTCTCCAAACTTGGACTTATGGGTCACAGTCTATGAAACAACCGCCAGGTACCTCTGGCAGAGGGGAGTCAGACCTTGTTGGGCTGGTTGACATCATAGCTGGACAATGAGCCCAGGAGGTGCTGCAGGCCGGGGACGTTGTCATCATTGATGGCATGAATGATGGCTTTCATCACAAAGGAGTCTTCCTCATCCTGAGAGACACATGAGGATGGAAAGAGTTAGCATGCTGTCCAAGACACTCGTCAACATAGTCAACCCAGGCTTGCCCAACATACTGGCATTCTAAGGAAAAAGAGGCCACTTAAGCCCTAATCCACATGGACACAAAGGGAGCTGGGAAGTGAACCTTTACCCTTTTGTGCTACCAACTGTTACCACTTAATGCTTAACCAAGCCTGTTGTCATCCACATTGAAACCAAGACAAAAAAGATCGTCTTTTTAAAGGTTCAGATTGTGAACAGGGAATCTGTCAAAATACAGTTACCAGAAAGCACTGTGGAGAGGTTCCTTCGTGCATGAACCCTCCTATTTGCTAGATTTTACAATTACAGATTTGTGTATTTTTTCTTTCTTTTTTTTTCTTTGACATTTAAATGTCTTCTTTCTCTAGGTCTAAAATAAAAAGGTAAAATTCTCTGAACGGGGTGTGTGTATGCGCACACGCGTGCGTGACCTTAAAATGGTGGTGGCATGACACTTAAAAACAGAGGCCAGAAAAAAAAAGACAATGGATATGCTTCTAATTGCTTCTAATTACCAAGAAAACTTAACTGTGGGATGTTCTTTTTGTTGCCTCATCATAGCTTTCTTACAAGATGCTTCCAAAATATGATACCTTACAGCTAAGGAGTTAAAAAGTCCCCAACAAAATAACAGAGGGACAGCTACTGAAATGTCAATGTCTGTGAGAATAGAATGGAAAATCACTTCTCTGAACTCCTTCTAAATCCAAACTCTGGGAGGACTTTGGCAACACTGGCAAAGGGCATCAGTGAACCAAGGCAGTAAAGTTTGGTTTTCTTTCATAGTCCAGGCTAATGACTAGGGGCCACTGTGGGAGAAAAGTGGAATGAATCTTGATGAAAGCAGTCTACAGCACCCCTAGTCAACAGAAGACAGCCTATAGGGCCCCCAGTCAACAGAAGAGAGGAGACTTCTGTCTCTAAGGCTCCTACTCTAGATTTCAGTGTGACATAGGGCTGTTAAGAATGCTAATTTATGAACTTCAGTCACCCCCCACTACAGCATCTGACAGCTTCCTACAGCATTCCACAGTCAGACCTACACTGCCATTTTGCCCTGTCTCCACTAACATCCTCAGACCCTTCCAACGATGTCTTCTTCCTTTCCATCTCTTCATAACTTCCTTCTCTTTGGCTTTCCTGTGTGTGTGTGTGTGTGTCTGTCTGTCTGTCTGTCTGTCTGTCTGTCTGTCTGTACCACGTACATATCTTCTCCTTTTACTCTACAGTTGTAGACTAGAACTGAAGCATTAATACAGAGAGTAGCTTCAGGAGAAAAGAAGAGCTACTGTCTGCTGTCATGTGATCCCTGCCCTAGGAGTCCCTAGCACTACCCAGGAAATACCGACTATTGGGTTACAGTCCAGGGTGGTTCCCACAGAACCACTGTGTCTGCCTTTCCTGGAGTCCCCTTCACCTTCAGTGAACAAAGCCCTGTTTGTGACTGGCTGGGGAAAGTCTTAATGAAGTGAGAGGTGTCTAGCTGTATCTGAAGAGCTCATCAGTGATTAGGTTTCAGTTTGGACTTAGGGAAAACTGTGATGCCATTCTCAAGGGCTTTGGACAGTCAGGACAATGTCAATAACCCAAGTGTATATGGCCATCTGGTCTACCATAAGACAGTAGCCCTGTGGTGGGGGGAGGAGATGAGGGCTGCCTGTCCTTTCACGTCATTGCAACTTTACACTGTCCTATTGGTGGCAATCAGTGTTCTTATGTTTATTCATGATAATTAGTGGAAGTTCTTTCTTCTTCCACTGGTTATCCTCTCTTTCAAGTGGGGTGTGTGTGTGTGTGTGTGTGTGTGTGTGTGTGTGTGTGTGTGTGTGTGTATGTACACATAAGTACTTAGGGAAAGAGTTGTGTTAGAAATAGGGATGACAGCTAAGACAATGCCAAGTAAATCAAATCAAAATCCTCCAAGGAAGAAAGGCAGGACTGGGCACAGTGTCAGCCCACCTCAGGAGTAAGTGTGAGTCTGACATTCCCGTGGTGTGAGACTTTTCTGGATTGATGAACAAGCAGAACAACTCTAAACACAGTGCTGCTCAGAGAAGCTAGCCAAGGCAAACAGGATTGCTTACCAGAGTATCATCGCTCCTGGCAACGCTCATGTTACTTCTGGACAAAAATGACCTGGATAATCTTTGGCACAGTGATATCAAGCGAACAGATTGCTAAAAATAAAATAAAAATATAAAGAGTCAAGGGGAAAAGAGAACTTCTGAAGAAAGCATTGAAAGCATGTTCACTGCCAACATCCCTCTTGGGGCGGGCACTCCACGGAAGCTCAGACTATTTGGTTAGGGAAGTGTTCTGAAGGTCATGAACCCAGAGAGCAACACAGAAAATCTCTTGTGCATTCACTGTGACCTGCGGAAGGGGGTCACATATCCCCCTTCCTCATATCCCATCTCTCTCTCTCTGCCTTGTTTTCTAAACCCCAACAAACCCCTTGCAGGGTCCTCCAGAATCCAGCATGGGATGCAAGGGCCTTGCTGTGAGCTCTCTTGGCCCAAGTCAGATAAATGGATATGTGAGCCTATCAACAAGTACAGGTGGGACACAGATACTTTGGTCCATAGTACAGTTCCCTCCATTTCCTCAAAGGCAGATGCAACAGGGGAATGAAGAAAGAGGAGGAAGGGAAAGAAGTAGAGAGAGGGAAAAGAGAAAGGACAGGGAGAGAGACTGAAACATAAGCTCTAAGCCTTGTTGAGAGTCTAGTCATAGCTTATTGGGTATAAAACTGAGGTATACCACTGTACTAACCAGGAGGGGAGGTGGTTGCTCGCCCTCTCCAGTCTGACATAATCTTGAGCACTGTAAACCACACCATCACATTCTGATCCTTGAGTTTTGAAGATACCTGAACCAGCAGCATCCCACCAAAACCGCAGGGAAGCCACCACAGTGTAGGAGAGACCACACTGCCAGGGCTCCTCCCCCATTCCAGCCCCACTGAGAGCCCACAAGGAGCAAGGCAAATTTTTCATACAAGCTCCAGGCTGCTTACCAGGAAGAACAGGTTTATTTAGAATGTGGTTTGTTACAGTTGAAAAGGTATTCACTATCACTTTATTGTATTGATTTAAAAATCTGCCTTGGGGGTGATCTGAGAAAAGAGCATGCAAAATTACATTTCAGAGAATACGTTAAGTAGCACTGAAATACGGTTTGTGCTTGTCTTTGAAAGTAAGTAATAACAGCACAGGAGATTACACAGTGGACACTGTTGTTTTTAAATGAATACATTTCCTGATTCCTGGTGTTAGAAGACATGGGCCCTGACAAGACCAGACAGAGAAAGTCAAAATCAGTGCATCCGCAGAGTCTTACTTTCCATTTTTTCCGAGCTGCAAACTTCTTGAATTTCTCCATGTTTACTGCTGAGGCTTTTCGACTAAGTGCTTGTTGGGTGTCTTTAGGCTAAAATGAAATTTCAAGAAAAGATAATGAAAGCTAATTACAGAAATGTTTTAATACTCCTTATCACTCTGAAAGGCTTACATACTCCTTATTCTAAAATAGCATAAAGAGTGGGAAATAACATTCAAGATTCAGGAGTTAGGCTGGGATGTAGCTCAGCAGGTAGAGAGTTTTCCCAGCATTCAGAAAGCTCTGGGATTGACCCCAGCACCACATAAACCAAGCATGTTGGTGCATGCCCACAATCACAGAACTCAGCAGGTAAAGGCAGAGGAATCAGAAATTCAAGGTCATCCTTGGTTATATCCAAGGTTGAAGCTACTCTGGCACACTTGGGACCTTCTCAAAAGGGGGGAGGCAGGGAGAGCTAGACTCCACCCCTAACTCTTCATCGCTGAGTGTTTTGTATAATACAGAGGAAGTGTATGTAGGACAGGAGATGAGCTTGTAACCACATTCAGTTACACTCTTCTACAACGACAGTTTGGGAACGGCAAGATTCACTAAGCTAATTCAAGTTGGGAGGAACCCTGGAGGTATGTGCATTTGGCCCACCCTAACAGCACTCAAACAAGTTCACTATGACTTGTTCAGTGGTTACACTTAGGCACAGGCCTTACCCCAAGAGGGAGAGGAGGAGTAGAAGCCTTTGGTGATGCCCACTGACAAGGTCCTTGGTCTTGTTTTTGACTACTAGATACTTTTACTATGGATTGGATCTTAAACATTCCCAATGCCTCTTTGCTAAAGGCTGGGTGGCCAGCTTGTGTAGCTTCCAGGAGGAAATTTTCCAGGAGAGAAATTTTCCTAGTCTAGTTTAAAGAGGGTAAGTCCTTAAGGAACTTCCTAGAATCATGGCCCTTTCTCTCCCTCCCACCATCCCAGCTGGCTCCCCTCCATCTACCATAACGAAGCGCCTTGCTACAAGGCCCCCAACCACAGTGCCCACTGACCACGGACTGAAAACTAAAACCGACCCGAAATCAGCCTTTCCTAGTTCAGTGGTCTTTCCTGTTCTCTGCCAGAATGACAGAAAACTAACTCACTCATCAACCTTTATTTTAGGCTGAAGCAAATTTAGCTTTGTCAATCCAAGTAACAATAGGGCCAGCAATATACAAGTGCCATGTGTCAGGGTCAAGTGCATTGGCAAAGCGGCAGCTCCCCCTACATGTAAGGAGGGTGTGGTATCTACAGACCTTCAGATTTTTCAAAAAATTCTGAGATTTGAAGCATCTACAGGATGGGAAACAGTTCGGTTTTCAAATGTTGCTCTTGCTGTAACCCTACAGTCTACACCAAACATGTCTGCTCAGTAGGCTTGACTCCTCCCTGCTCTCAACAGCTCCTCATTCTCCCTGTCATCAGTAGGATACGTTCTATTAGACCACTCTACCTTAAAACCATGGTACCAACGGACCACTAGCATTCCAGCACGACCCATTGCTGATCACACCAGTCAATCGGAAACAACCAGAAATCCAATATAATAAGCAACTCACCTTGATCCAGGGGTGCTGCAAACTGTCCTGGATTGTCATCCTCTTCCTTTGGGGAGAGAAGGAGGAAGGGGAAAAGGAGCCCATGAGATTGAAGTAGTGATAAGGTTATTTTCATGCTGGGTCAGCCTAACAAGTGGATACTCTGGAAAAGTGGGGCCCATGTTAAAAAAAAATAGCAACACACCAGCCCCAGACTCCTCCCTCTGCAGGGCCTGAGTGGGCAGGCAACAGAAAGGCCCTGGGTGCATTTTCTGAAGCTCTTCCTTCCAGGCACTCTTCCTATGGCAGACAGTGAGGGTCTGACAGAAAGCAGCCAGACGCAGAACAGGCGCTGGTGTCTGGTCTCAACCACATGAGGCCCTGCCTGACGGGAAGAGGGGGACACTCACTTTGGATCCTTGACCAGCAGCCTTCTGATGAAATCTTTGGCAAGGGTACTGGTGTTGCGGAAGAATTCCTCCTCAAAGTCATAGTTGACAGCAGATACATTCGCTAATGTTTCTTGCTTGGTGTCTCCAAGAAAAGGGGACGCCCCGCTTAGGCTGTTCAGGAAAACAAAATGGTACATTGACGGAACACTGAAAAGTACTCGTATCGTGTATAATCACTGCTTCTTCTGTGTCTACAAGAGGGGGAAAAACAACACACAGGACTTAGTGTGGAATGAGTCATGTCCCAATCCAATCACACACCATGGAATGCTGACCAGTTATGAACTGGAGTATCGACTTCTTGCAGAGGAAATCTGCTGAAAGCTCATTTGGGGCTGGGGAGATGGCTCAGTTGACAAAGTACCAAAGTTCTTGCTCTGCGAGAGCATGAAAAACTGAATTTGGGCCTCTAGATCCCACATAAAAATCCAGGCACAGTGGTGTGTGACTGGAACTGAGGCAGCGGGCACGGAGCAGTGGGGCAACTGGATTACATAGATGCCTCCACCTCTGCTGCTAGACGATGTAGCCAAATCTATGAGCTTAAGGTCCATAAAGAAACCCTATCTCAGGGTTGGGGATTTAGCTCAGTGGTAGAGCGCTTGCCTAGCAAGCACAAGGCCCTGGGTTCGATCCTCAGCTCCGGAAGAAAGAAGAAAGGAAACCCTATCTCAGAGCTGGAGAGGTGGCTCAGCGGTTAAGAGTACTGTCTGCTCTTCCAGAGAGGACAAGGGTTCAATTCCCAGCAAAAACACGGTGGCTTACAACTGTCTGTAACTTCAGCTCAACGGATCGAACCTTCTGAATGTACATACATACATACATACATACATACATACATACATACATACAAACATACACGCAGGTTAAAAAATCCTATCTCAAGAAAAATAAGTAAAAATGGAATGTAGAATGATCAGTCATGGGGTTGGGGATTTAGCTCAGTGGTAGAGCGCTTGCCTAGGAAGCGCAAGGCCCTGTGTTTGATCCCCAGCTCCAAAAAAAAAAAAAAAGAGTGAATGATCAGTCATACCTATGCATCTTTACTGACAAATACAAACATACCAACACACACGCATATACATGCACTCACACAGACACACATATGCACATGTATGCATATGAACATAGACATGCACATATGCACACACACAAACACACATATGCACATGAATGCATATGCACACAGACATGCACATATGCACACACACACACACAACTACTTACACACAAACACACCATCATACACGGTCATTTGTACCCAGAATAGTTTAAAATGAAACTCTCCTATTTTCTCAGCAATAGACAGATAAGATTTCTCCCATGATTATGCTACAATTGCTGGCAATTCATTTTGAGGGAGGAAAACCAAACCCAATTAGCATAAAATGAATGTTTCGAGCGTGCAGGATGAAGATGCTGAATGGAGAGCGTGCACAAGCTGAAGGAGCCAATGTGACCTATCTGGTCAGCCCCAGAGACAAGGAAAGAATACATGATACTTACAGGATATAGGTTATTACCCCGATGCTCCTGCACACACAAAAAATAAAGACAAAGCGATGTTAGGAAAACAGTCAAACAGATCGGAAAGAAAACAACACAAAGGGCGTGCTCCTTACCACATGTCTGCCTCAAGACCAAGGGGCTCATAGTTGACGATCTCCGGAGCTGAGAGAAAATAAAGACTCGTTAGCTTGGAAAGCCACAGTTTATCATCGTGTGACGGACAGGGACAGGGACAGGGACAGGGACAGGGACAGGGACAGGGACAGGGACAGGGACAGGGACAGGGACAGGGACAGGGACAGGGACAGGGACAGGGGTGGTCTTAAAGCCAGGGAGATTCAGCCAGTGGACTGTGGATGAGACGTAAGTGAGCCCAAGGGCAGAGGAGATTTACCCACAAACTCTGGTGTCCCAAATATATTTTTGAATTCATTTCCAAAGTCAATTTTATGGGCCAGGCCGAAGTCGATGATCTTGATCCGAGGTTTGGGCACATTTCTATCCAGAAGCATTATGTTTTCCGGCTTGAAAAAAGAGAGAGACAGAAAAGTAAACGGTGACAGAATGCTCCTTCTTCACCCCAAAACAAACAACGAACGAAAACCAAGCACCCAAACAATGACAAGCAAACAAACAAAACAAGCAAAAAGCAGAGAGTGGGGTAGATGAATGGGCGCTGAGGAGATCAGGGTTTAGCTCAGTCAGGGTCTCCAGGAGACAGGTCTGAGGCAAGAATTTGAGGCCAGAAAGTGCTTGGTAAGGAAGGGGAGGCAGGTAGCAAAAGGCAGGCCTAAGATGTCTATTCCATTTAGGTAGGGGCACAGCCCTTCTTGACAGCTTGCATTCCCAGGAAGCCTGGGCAAGTTGAGGCTGCACTTGTCACCTCCCACCCTCTGGTGTTGGCAGCTGCCCAGTGGACACTTGTTCATGGGCATTGCCAGCTCCCGGTCAGAAGCAAGACATCAAGCAGACTGCACTGGCAGAAATCCACCTTATGTTGTGAGTTGGTGATACTGGGGGACACAGACATGGGTCTGCTATAGAAAAAAGAAAGGACACTTTGGTCCTCTGCAGCCTTGTTCTAGCTCAGTGGCCTGTACTGAGGTTCACCTCCTGTCAACCTAATGGCTAATGTTTTCCATTGCCCCTGTGTTGTCTTCCTTTCCCAAAAAGAGCATGCCCCATGACAGCTGGAAATGGGGCTCACACATTGTTAACCCTCCTCCCCCCTACAGCCTTGACTCCAGCCACACAAAGACCCTACACCCAGCCATGGTCACAGTTGGGTTTGCCTGGTGGTAAAAAGAAAAATCAGGGCCCAGGGTATATCAAATGGAGAAACACTTCAAGATACTTTCCACCCAAAGTCTACAACCACAGGAGGATGAAAGCTGTCCAGCCACTAGCCAAAAATGGCCACTGTCCAGGAGCAGGCATTGCTCAAGGAACTGGTTAGTAAGCCCCTTTGACTTCTTACCAGGGATTACTGACTGTGACCATTGATCTTAAGCTTCTACACCACAAAGCAGAGGTTGGGTGCTCTAACTGTAGGAAGAGATCATATGCTAATGATTTACACGAGTAATTCTAATCGTTTTCACTCAGGTGTCTCAGTTTCTCTTGGCCAACAAGCCATGAGAGCCATGGCTGACATAAGCTTACATCTGGCTTCCGCTCACGCAATGTTACCTTCAGGTCAAAGTGGGCGATTTGAAGCGAGTGCAGGTAGTAAACGCCGCTGAGGATCTGCTTGAGGAACTCGGTTGCTTCTTCTTCAGTGAGAGATTCCTTCTCAGCCAGGAAGTCAAACAGCTCGCCTCCTGCAACACTGAGAGCCCGGAAGGAGCCGCGGTTAACAGGGGGATCCTCCTTCCATGCCTGGGACTTGTCATCTCCTAGGTGACGGACGACTTACAGACAAGACTGCAGGAAGGAAGATGTGCCGATACCACTCCTGGCCCTTTCCCAGTGTGCTGCATGCACAAGTGAGGGGACAGAGCAAAGAGAAGCTGTGGGGAGTTAAAAAGGAACCGGAACTCTGTGTGTGCTCGCCACATAGGTGTAAGTATCTCTTCGCCTTATTTTTAGACACAACCTCTCTCTGAGCTCAAGGGCTCGCCATTTTGGCTAAACTGGTTGGTCAGCCATTCCCTGTGACCTGCCTGTCTCTACCCCCCACAGCATGGGGGTCACACAAGCCGGTATCCACACACACACTTGGGTCCTCATGTTTGCTCAGCAAACACTACCCACTGAGCCATCTCTCCAACTGATAGTGCTTCTTTACAGCATTTCAATTACATTTCAAACTTAGAATTTATAACTCTCTGGTCAGGGATGGGGAGTGATGCCCCAACTTTGTATAGCACTCACAGAATAACCCATCCTGTCTGTTAGACAGTAACCAGAAGGTTCCTAATCTGTATTTCAACTGACTTTAAACTGGTTTTTAACATGGTGTCATAAGAGTTTTCCTGTGTCTAGTATTTGTTTATGAGTGAATATGTACACATTTATAAAAGCAATTAAAAAAACACATTTACTAATGAGTTAAAGAAATATCTTAGTTGCTACAAATGTGCATGGCTGGTGGAAGTAAGTCTGTCCCCACTGCCAGACTGCAGGCGGACTGAGGACGTACATCAGAGTCCACAGCTATGGGTGACTCTTGGACACTCAGTGCCCCAGCAGGGTACAGGCTCGCAGTAACCACTCAAAACTTTTCAATCCAGTGAAGAGAGCAAATTCCTCTAAAACTCCACAGTCTTCACTAATACCAAATCACAGGGAGCATTTAATAAGAGTTCTTGTGAGGTAATCTTTATCAAGTTCAACCATTCGCAACATTACAATTAAGTGTGATTACACACATAGCTGCTATATTCTTTATTGTTCGGCGAGACGACTCCATAAACACCATAGCTAGTGGTTCTAAACCCATTCGGTGTAAGCGCGCTAATGCTCCTTCTCTTTGGAAGCTCTTCTCTTCCCTTCAGTCGGAAGCTGGCTGCTTGAGTTCAGGTTCCACTGACCTCAGAATGGGGGACATATTGCTAGTGCAGATTCTGGTCCTTTCCAACCCACTGCATGAAGGTTTCCAAGAATTCAGACTGAAAACCTGAACCCTTTTAACAAGCGTTCCAAACACGGGGAGCCGCTTCTTGGGGGTTTATCCTACGGTCCTTCAGCAAGCCTCACTCATTCACTGGAGGGCTGGTGATGAGGTCTGGGACTCCGGAGGACAGCAAGAGGCAACAGAGTGTGTGAACCTTGTCAGTGAGGTACCTGACTCTGCCCCCTGCACTCCCTAGCCTGGCTCTGGGAAATCCATTCATGGCTCTGCAATGCCCTTGACCATTGTCCTTCCCTGCTCCCCATGAAAATGTGATGCCTTTGTATTACTGGGTCAAAGCAAAAGAGGGGATCTTCCAAGACAGGGAGGAGGAACATATAGGGAAAACAAGAAATGGCAAAGGACCCCACATGAAGAGTTGGGCCAGCCTTTTTGCTCCTCCAGCCTTTCTGTGCTCTCTGGGTTGGGAGTGGCTATGCTCCTCTCCATCCAGAGGCCATCCACACTGAGCACATCCAGATTTAGGGCATCCAGGCTAGATTCTTTTTCAGAAATAAACACTCAGGTTTATTTGTTTCATTCTGTGTATGAGTTTCACCGGCATGCATGTATGTGCAGTACATGTGTGTCTGCTGTCCTCGGAGGCCAGAAGAGGGTGCATAATCTCCCGGAACTGGAGGTACAATCACTGAGCAGCCATGTGGGTGCCTGAACCCTGGTCCTATAGAAGAGCAGCTAGTACTCTTAATCACTGACTCTGAATGTTCTCTCAGCTAGCCCTGCATCCTGAAGATATCTCTTCTCTCTGGGTTTCACATTCCCATCAGTTCTTGGGAGCCACAGGATAATCCTTCAAGGGTTTGGGGTTAAAGATGTTGGATGATTGTCAAATACTGCCCAGGTCTGGAGCAAGGCAGAGTCCTGAATAATAAAGGAAGAAGGCCACAGCACAGGACACAGGATGCCTGGCAGCCTCAGATCTGAAAGCTCTCTGCCCTCAGAGCTCCCTCAGCTGGCCCACACTGGGGCTGGACTGCTAAGCTTCCCTAGGAGAAGGAAGGAACAGAGGGGCAGAGGACGGGACCTTTCCCCCGTGAATATGATGTTGTTCCCCTTCCTCTCTCCGACTCAACTGACAGTGGTTATGCTTCCACACATAACCACACCCTTTCCTGCCCACGAGAAACACGGGCTGTGGTCTGGCTGCTCCTGTTGCTGCCCTGTCTTACTGTACCTACAGGACTGGGTACAGCACAGGCGGATGGGGTCTCATAGCAACTCTAACAACCCTTGTTCCTGCCTGCCCCAGGTTGTCCCTGCTACCCTGAGCTTTGGGCCCTGTCCTCTTCAATGGTTGGCTCTCCCCAGAACCTCCCTAATTTTCTCTTTCAGACCCAAATCTCTCCACACCAGGAGTTCCAGACTCTGTGAGGCGGGGTAATAAAAATGGATGGTCTCAATTCCAATCCTGTGGGGTTGCTCAGCCTGGAAGAGACTCTGATTCTTCCCCTATATAACAAGGGGCCAACCACACTTTGTAATAGAGTTGTCCTGAGGTTCCCAAGCACATCTAGGCCCTCTGTGGTTAGCAAACACTCGTGTCTTTCTTCCTGCTTGGCTTCTAACTACACTTCCTCCCACAGTGGCAGTAGTGTGCTGGAATATTTAACAATAGCTCTCTGGAGTTAGGGTGGGACAAAAGCTGTTCTCGAGTGGCCGTTGCGAGCCACCCACACAGCACTGAGGGGTTGGAAATGTATACACACATCAACCCCCTATCACGTGGGTGGTTGGCTCTGGCATGATGCAAGCCACTGTTGTCTTCTAAAGATGTCCAGACGGGATCCTACACTAGGCGGCTTTGCACGTGGATCCTGCCATCTTCCCTCTCATCTATGGCTTTACTTGTAGAGTCAGCCCTATGGCTACTTCAGCTCCAGGGACAACTCAGGTGACAATGTGCCAGGTCTAGGGTAATCCTAATAGGTAATGGGGATCATCCTAGCTGAGTCCCTTCTGAATGACAACATATGTGATTATCCACAAAACACATAGAGGTGCTCTAAGAGACAGCCACAGGGGGCTGGAGAGATGGCTCAGCGGTTAAGAGCAATGACTGCTCTTCCAGAGGTCCTGAGTTCAGTTCCCAGCAACCACATGGTGGCTCACAACCATCTATAATGGGATCCCATGCCCTCTTCTGGGTGTCTAAAGACAGTGACAATGTACTCACATATATAAAATAAATCTTTTTTAAAAAAAGAAAAAAATTAAGACAGACAGACAGACAGAGAAAACTGGAGAGACCCAAGTGAAGAAGATCTTGGAGCTGGATCATCCCACCTAACGGAGGACACAGACATCAGAGATTGTTCACGGATACATTCCAGAACTCATGAGAGAACTAGACTAGCCATTGTAGACCACGATAGCAGACATCCCTAGGAGTCACTCCTATTCCTGTCCCCGAAGGTCTCACTGTCACCCTATTCGGAGTAGCTCAGTGGACAGTCCATCGGCCTGCCCCAGCCCCAAAGCTCTTCTCTCATGCAGAATGCTCCTGACATCAAGGTCACGCCTCTTTCCAGGAAGCTACCTAATCCAGCAGCTGATTAACCTGGGGCCTTGAAGCAGGGACTGTCACACTTCTTTAAGATTACACGTTTTAGGCCATTTTAGGTTGCATGGTCTATTTCAGCTGCTTAAGTCAGCCAGCACAGGGTCAGTGTGAATGGGGGAAAAACGAGTAACGTGTGAATGATTGTGTGTGGCTGTGTTTCAGTAAAACTTTATTAACAAAAGCAGGCGGCAATCTGAGTTTAGCTGCTGGATAGTAAATTTGCCAAACCTTGGTATAATGACCAAGTCATCACAGCATAACCTGGAATAGCTCTTCAGGGTGACTTCCTTCCCAGGGCGATCTCTGCCTTGGGGGGAATCCCTGTTGACTTGCTGCAGCTGAACTCAAGCCTACACAGCAGCTTGCTTTGTCTTTCCCTTTCCCGCTCCCTCCTCCTTCCCAAGTCCTGTCCTTAAGAGTAAATCTCACATCCCTCCCCTCAGTTGTTGCTCCCCAAGACCCCAACCTACACCCTACTAAGTTTGTGTATCTATCACTGGAACATCCACCATTTTGATCAAGCTCTGTTTCGTAAGCTGGTCATCATCTGCTTTCTTTTGTTCTTATGTAAAAATAACTTAACTTCTGCAGCTTCCTGACCACAGAGAGCCAAGGATGACCAGACCTCTACGGTAAGGACCCAAGAATGCACAGGGGCACTGCTTAACCAGTCAGTGGAAAGCAGGCCCTGACTGGTCTAATTACCTCTGTCTACGATTCACCCAGGACATACTTCAAATCTCATTTTGTGTAAGACATGGTCCATGTCTTAGAAGACAAATGTCTCCCCCTAAAAACAGACCCTCCGCTGGTGCCCAGATGCCCTGTGCATCTTATACAATCATCCTTCTCCTCACTCCCCCTTCAGTCCTACATACATACTCATCCATGCTCACCCCTGCTTACATGCTCGCCCTCCTTCACCTCTATGATGGCATCTTCCTTCACAATGACACAGGGAAAGCAGAGGTTTTGGGCACGCGCCCCCTGCTTCTTTTAGCCATTTTTTCAAACGGATCAAAGCTAAATGACTTCGGCAAAGGTTTGGACGTCCGAAGCACACTATTTACGGTGTGCCTGTCCCTCCTATCTCAGAAGGCAGCAAGTGACTGGATGTGTGTTTGTTTTCTTCTCAGATGACACTTCTATACACAGACGACACGTCTACGCACACGCTCAGAATCAGACCATCCGAATAAGGCTAAGAAGGAAATTGGCGCAGTCCTCAGTACTTGAACTTTTGTTCCAGATTTCATATTTTGTTCAAGAAGGAAGATTGCTGGAAGGGATGATGAGCAATCTTGCAGAGGAGATTAAGAGCAAGCGAAGCCTTCACGGAGAGCTTTAAATTCCAATGCTCAAGAGCGCGCTCACGTGAGCAAACACACACACACACACACACACACACACACACACACACACACACACACGTGCACACGTATGAAGCCCAAGCTCACAGGCACGCTCTGTCTCCACCAAGAGATGGGAACACAAGTTCTTTTTTCGCCAGCAAGGCCTCCTGAAAGGATTTTTTACAGTACAGTTTTAAAAGCTCCGTGGGCTCCTGGGTAGCTACCCAGTCAGTGGGTTGTAGGAAAATTCATTTTAAAACTCCTCCCAATTATTACTTTGCAAGAGTCAAGTCTCTAAATTAAAAACACCTGAACGTCCCTGACTCGAGTTAACAAATGCCCCGAATGTAACTGGATTCAATTCTGGATGAGCTCTGGTCAGCCTACCATTCTGAGGACATTCAACTGCGGGCTAATTACCAGACTTGGCCCATTCCAAGGGAGCTGCTGGATTCCCGGAGGATGGGGTGCATGTCCTCATCTGGTATCACAGATAGGATTGGGGAACATCAACAAATCTGGAAACACATACACTCTACTGTGCACAGGCTCCAGGGTACAGGTCTGGGAGTGATTGCCTGCCAGGGGCCTGAATGGTCCTTGGCACAGGAATGCCCAATACCAACTGCAATCTCAGATGTGGGTGACTGGACCCTAATTTTACTGTCTATGAATGAGGGAGTGAGCAATTCAGTCCTGCAGTTCTCTTCACCTAATGACTGGGGACACATTTAAATGCAATTCCCTTGCAACTGCTTGACTAAGTTCCAGAATTGGCATTTAATAGGGTCTTTAAAATGACCTTGGTGCACAGTGACCACACGCATGAGACAAGGACATCTCAGCTCCCCTTTGGCTCTGACATTTTAAGAGTCTATGAACCTCCGTGCATACACACTCACGTGTGCATTCATGTAAGCACAGTGAAGGTGCAGAGCCCTTGAATCCAGGCCCCATTCTTGCCAGAGTGTGGCAGAAGGTGGTATGTTCTGTGTCACTTCGGCATCCCACATAAGCCTTCACTCACTATCTCTTAACATCCTAGAATACAACAATGTTTCTGTGGGGGCCCAAGAGATGGTTCATTGACATAGGCATCGCCCCCAAGACTAAGGACCTGCATCCAACCCCCAAAATCCACATGGTAGAGGAAAAGTGATCCCGGAGGTTTGGCCTCTGAACTCTCTCCACTTGTGAGTGTATACACACACACACACTTGCACACCCACATAAATAAGTAAATTAATCTGTTTTTTAAAAAAGAATCCCGTCTTCTACAGTCGTCAGGTAGGTGGCTGTCACACCTACAATGGATTGGCATAAACCACAGCCCTTCCTCCCCCAGCTCAGAACACTTGCTCACTTTCTGATTCTCCGCTTGCATTTTCATTTCTATAAGGGATTGGGAGAAAGAATACGGTGGGGGGTTGGGGGGGAACAGATGAGAGCTGGCATGAAAATATTCCAAACAGCAGAAGCAAGAATTTGTTTAAAGCTCCCAGAGATGATGAGGGAGCCCATCAGTTCAGTGGGGAACAGGCAGAGCTGCAAGGAGAACAATTCACAGTTCTGCAGACAGTGGCCCAACCTGAGGTTGGAGAGGCCTTAGGAGGTTACTGTGATGGGAGGGGAACCTCGGTTTCTCGTTACCACCACTAGGAGCTTCAGATGTGGGGTTTCCCTGGCTCATTTGCACTCGAGGTAGGGAAGAGGTAGTAGGTAAGGTTTCCGAGTATTTATGTCAGGTGATGTCATGAGCAAATTCAGATGAGAAAAAAAACAGAGTCGGGTAAGCTAGAAAGGAAGCCTGGGGTCCAAGTGAATCCCTAGTTGCTTGGCTAGCAGGGTAGAGTGTATGCTTAATACTCACAGCATGAGGCTGGGCCACCCCATCCATCAAACCCAAAGACTACAGATGGTCTTAAGCAGTATATTTTAAGAGAGAGATAAAGTTGGAAAATCCTCAGAAACTGTTACAATGGGAGTGTGGCTCAGTATTAGGAATTGGAGTATGATAGGCCCTGGGTCTCTTTCTCCAGCACAGAAGGGAGGAAGGAAGGAGAGAAGAGAGGAGGAAATTCACACACAAGGCAATAAAGATTCTCCGCTCTTAAGAAATTTAGATGCGGAAATTCATACTGCAGTTGGCCTTAGGAAAGAGGAAAATTTTGACTAGCAGGGTATCAGACAAGAAAGAAGTCTACTAGGAAACACATGTCCCTCTGGATACCACATCTTAGAGCCCAGTGGCGATGTCACTATGTATGGACTACGGGTGTGTAGAGGGAGACTCATAGTCCTCAGACCGTCTGTATGGGCCCTTAGTACTGTATAATGTTCCCTAGGGGTGTGAACAAGTATCTATTCACCAGCTACGGTTCAGGTGACAGACCAAAGTCAAAATTCTGCCCAAGTCCAACTCAGTGAGCCAATAAGTCTATTGGGCTGGTTTGCAGGAGCACGGGTGATCAGGAAAGACCACATCACCACATATCCCTCACCTCATCATGACAATGATATCATGAATGCTGCACCATGGAGTCTCACTTTTGGTTCACTTCCTACCTTACACACTCCAGCACCTCCCAACATCAGTAGAACTGGAATTGGAGAGAGAGTAAAGGCTGCACTCCTCTATGAGGGACCGTGAGATGGTAGTGGGTTTATGGTATGCTGAGAGCAAGAGGCCATACATTATAACATGGTACCCTACCTTGACCCTGGGAACGAGCAATCATCTCCTGGCGGAGATATCCTCATCCACTTAGCCCAGTGACCTAAATCAATGGCCATGGTCAAAGTACCGACGAGAATGTTCAGGAGTAGCGCTGCTGTGGGTAAGACTGTGGGGGAGGTGACTAAGAGGGAAAGAGCTAAGAGACAAGATCCCTCCTGGCATCTGAGCCATGTAGATTGCTTGAACTAAAGTACTCATTCCAAGGGAAATGAAAACACCCGAAAGCCAGAAAGCCCCGCAGCGTATGCCAAGGCTCTTTTTACTTTAATGGCTTCGGCCCAAGCTTTGGAAACCCACAGAAAGAATTAGGCCAATCGAAAGTGGGGCAAAGGGAGAAGCTGGGGCAGTCAGACCTCTCTTCAGCTTGGGTAATTATAACCGGTATTAGAACAAAAGGCCAGTGGGACATAAACCGAGCTAAGACAGCCATAGATGGAGGATGATTCCAAAACCAATTTATCTTGTCTAGCTGGAGACAAGGGGGAAGTGATTATCCAGGGGCTGTGTGACTTCAACTCCTCCTTCCTGACCCGGTTGAACTCTCCGCTGGAGGAGCTAAAATGACAGCTGCTGATTGCTGCGAATGACCTGGAAATCCAGGCCAAAAAGACCACCAGCCCATGAAAGAGAGCACAGCACATGCAAAGGGTCATGCTGTTCCCGAGAGAAACACACACATGTAGAGCTGAGCTCCTCACACGCACACAGGAGGCCCTCCCCTCACTTTGAGGATGTGTTTTAAGGGAAGAAGAAAAGCCAGGGAAAGAGAAAGGTTTTGGAACTGAAATTTCACTTGTGGGTATGTAGGCTTCCCATTACTTCCTCTTGTTACCCACTTGCGTGCTAAGAAGCCCAGCCCCTGGGAGTCAATAATGGGGATCAAGGCCAGGGTGGGAAAGGAATCAGGAACCCTGAAGAGTAGGTAGGAAGTGAGGAGAGCCTTTGGCTGACCACCTGTGTTAAAAGGAGAGGGAAGAAACAGTAGGCAGCCTTGCTCTTCCAGAAGATGGAGTTCAGAATACGAAGCCAACCCCACGAGAGCTGCTCAAAGGTGGAGACAAGACCAGCATATCCTTGATTAAGAGGCTCACAATGTTCTGTGTGCCACCTGCTTCCTCACAGGACTCTGACTGACTCAACACACCACTCTCTAAGGAACTCGGTTGCAAGTATTTTTACTGCAATCACATAAGTAAAAAAAATCATCAACCCATAATGAAAGACATCTCACTGGGTCAGCTCTATTAGGCCTGACAGAAACCTGTGAGGCCAAGCTCAATCTTGAGTAGTATGGCAGATAAATCATCTCTTCTTCCAATGAATATGTTGACAGGGCACACACAGGTGCATGCAAGTGTGACAACAGAGCCCCACCTCACCACCTCACCATTGTCCACCTTCCTACAGTTCAGAGAAATGCAAAGAAAGGAAGAGTGAGAACAAATGTGGAAGTTGGAGAAAGAGCAGGAGAAAGAGGTAGAAAGACCAGAGTCCCTCACAGTCCTGACTGGCTTTTCTGAGTCCTCTTTTTCAGAGTCTACTGGGGTAGATGTGGTTTGAGGGCACTAGAACTCGGGAAGCAGCACCTGAGGAGGTGAAGGCAGAGGTGCCTCAAGAGCTCGTGGAGACGGAGGTGTGTAAGGTGCGGATGCTTAAGGCTTACAAAGTGCTCAGAAAGGAATCCCTCCACAGGAAGCTATTGGGAGATTTCCAACCTCCCCACCCGGGATCTGGACTGATCAGCATTCCTGATCTGGATGTGGTGTTGTCTTAACGCTCAGAGCAACACACAGATTAGATGAGCTTGAATCAGGCGGGGGCCTAGGACGGCTGACACAAATGGGGTGGTATAGATTACATACAGCATCCCTGTTTCCTCTGGCTCTCTTATTCAATGCACTGTGTGACAACCCTACCCAACTGCAACCACCTTAAAAGAAGGTAGTTATACCCTTCATTTCTGAGGAAATCCGTTCTACTTGAATTTTCCACCAGGCTATTTCAGACACTATTATGTAGGGAGGGTCAGGGCCTGTTAGTCCTAGTCTCTGGTATGGCAAGTCTGACAGCACAGCAGCATTCTCAACATCTGGCAGTGGCTGTCCTTGGGAGCTGCTATAGTGCACAACCTAGAAGGCTGCTGATGTTGCCAAGAAGAGAAGCTCGCAGTGATGATGGCCATGCTGTGGCTCTGCCTCTCCTCACCTGCATCACAGAAATGGCCACGCCATCGCAAAATACAAGCTCCCTACATTTAAAAGATACCCAGATGGAGATCATCACAAAAACCTACCACCGGTGGTCAAAATGTGGAGAACACCTAAATCCTGGGGCC
This sequence comes from Rattus rattus, assembly GCF_011064425.1. Classification (NCBI taxonomy): domain Eukaryota; kingdom Metazoa; phylum Chordata; class Mammalia; order Rodentia; family Muridae; genus Rattus; species Rattus rattus. The sequence continues at coordinate 77,451,957 of NC_046167.1, forward strand.
CCCCGGTCCCAACACATCTGTAATACAAACCCTGAACCTACAGCTCAGGAAACACTGGAGAAGAGGAATGGAAAGATTGTAAGAGCCGGAGAACCAGGAAAGAGATCTGCCACGAGACAGTGCCTTCTACATATGACAAGGAGCTACGCACATGAAATCTAAACAATATGGTCACCTAAGCAAAACCTGCATGGGGACATCACCAGCTGACATCCAAACTGGACAGGGAAACCTCACAAGTCCCCATATCTAGATGAAGAACTACAGGAAATAAATGGCTACTAAGAGGAGACTCGTCCCTAATAGGTTATCCAATGGCAAATGGTCAACCCTAACATGTGTCCATACAAGTAACACTAAATGGACTCAGCAGGTTGTGTATGTATGTGTGCATACATGTGAATATGTGTGTATGTGTATATATACATATATTTATACACATGTATGTGTATAGAAGAGGTCAGGATGTTGAGAGGGAGGGGGTATGGGAGTATTTGGAGGGAGTAAAAATGACGTAAATATAGTACCCATACATGAAATTCTCAAAAAATAAAGATAAATGTAAAGATATTTAAAAAAAAAAAAACCAAGATAGTCTAGAAGAGGTAAGATCAAAGTTACTTGGAAATAAAAATTAGGAGAAAGAGCAATGCATGGATGTTTATAGAAATATTTCTATTTACTTCCCAAACAATGTTTTGTAAGGATGGGTCCAAGGGGCTCACAGATAATTCTGGAAAGATTGTTGCTGACCTGTGGTGGACCTGGTTAATAAGGCAATAGTCCCAGGGGCCTGAGGTGTTCATGCTCCCTTATGGAGTACCTTATGGGAGAGTACTGTCTCCAGTCTTGTGTCCAGCTCTGACTCAAATACCATCCAAGAATTCTGGGCGTATGGGAACCTGAATATGGCAGAAACTGTGAGCTATGCCTGGATCTTCAACTTGTAGCCCTCAAGCCTGGGGATAGGGGAGCACACTGTGAAGAAATGTGAACCCCAAGAGCAGCCACAAATAAGGACGGCCCTTGACTGGGATGGAAGCCTGTTTCAGTCCCAGCCACAAGAGAATCTCCCCAAGACAGGAGAGAACCGAGCCCCATGAATAACCAGTGTGAGGAAGCCATGGGCACCATGCTGTGGGCAGGCCCTGCAGCCCCTGGATAGGGGACAGCGACTTGTACCCCAAGTTCCCCAAACCTTAGCGATCATACCTCTTTTAGATACAAGCTGAGGGTCCCCATAATCAAGGTAAACAGCCCATGTAGAGCTCACATCCCTCCAGACGAGAGAATGAGGGACAAAGCAGAGAGCCTTCAAAGCGCACATCCAAGAGCTCAGACACATGTGGCCATCCACGAACCGAGCCATCCACACGGTGAGCGAAAACACAGAAGAACAATGTAAGGAACGCTTTTCAACTGGCCTGGCGAGAATAAAGGACGCTTGGGAAACACACGCACGGGGTTTTAGTTTTTAAGAGTACACCTGAGTGGAAAGCTGTCTGTCTATCTACTACTGCATGTGACCTGGTCTGTGGTGAAAACGCTAAGGCTGCCAAATGCTCTTGAATTCTCTGCTCTTGCCTAATAAGAGAAATCCGAGGGACGGGGGTGCCGGGGGAGATCTCGAAATTGCCTTCGTGAACAAAAGCAGAGGTTCAAAGGGTCATAAGGAGCTCAGTCTCAGGGAGAAACAGACAAGTGTTTCAGCAAGAGAGATCATCGAGAAATCTCAGCACTCCTCTGTGTCACAGGTGCCACAGGAGAAGCGGCGAGAAGAGGGGTGTGGGTGCCTGAGAGATGAGCTGCTTCGCTTCTCTCAATCAGCTTCCCCTCCTGTGTACCACTTTGCTTAGAGGTGTCACTTTAAAAACACATTATTCATAACTGGCCTTTGTCTCTCAAAACACTCTCCCAGTTCTGGGTGAGCCAGCCAAGTGTCTGTACCACACCAGTGCATGACGGTGGGGATGCACGATCCCTGCACTGGTGTTTGCACCTCTGGGTTTAGTTAAGGAGTAAACAGGCAATGATCCTGCAATCTGTCTGACAGGAACAACTTCATCTAGAACTTACTGCCCCAGCCAGACCCAAAGAGCCAAAAAGAACTGCTGTTTAACAGGGGATAAGTTTTAGTCTGTCAAAAAGAAATGTCTGAAGATCAGGCACAGCAGTGTGCATGCAGTTAATATCACTGTACAATAGGTGTAAACACGGTTAGAATGGTACATCCCACATTGGGTGTTTTGTTCTGTATTGTTTTACCGTGATTATGGGAAGCACTAGAGGAAGACACTCGTACCAAGCTCTGACCTCACGCACATGCTTTCACACACACACATGTTCCCACACACATGGAAACAAATGCACACAGGCATACCATGCACATACATAAAAGTTCTAAAATATAATAAGTAAAATGTAACCACTTAAATAAAAAAAAAAACCATTGCCCTATGCGCAAGGCCCTGGTTCGGTCCCCAGCTCAAAAAAAAAAAAAAAAAAAAAAAGCATTGTTTTCATGAGCTGCATTTGGAATGAAATCACTTATGTGCACGAACACACACACACACACACACTGGAGAGGCTTAACACAATTTATCATTTCACCTGTCTAGAACCCATGATTCCAAAATCAACACTTGTCCACTGCTCCCTTGGTTTGAAGGAGTTCCAAGCACCGCTTGGCTGTGACCACATCTCTCCAGGGTTCCATCTACCAGCATCCTCCCTGTGTCCTCGTCTGCCCAGGGTCTTCTTATAACGGCACCAACCATACTGGTTGAGTGCCCTCCCTACTTCAGCCTGACCATGAATGAACTGGCCATAACGGAAATCGCCCTTTGTCCCAGTAAAATCACATCCTGAGAAACTATTAGAATTTCGATATATTTGGATATGGGGCATAACCTAACCACTGACATCTCCTCAAAAGACAGGACCCAGACTTGGCACAGCATCTGCATCGGAACATGTTGGAAGCAGCAGAGCTCGGCTAGGATGCAGCTCAGTGGCCAAGTGCTTGCATACAGCGTTCGTGAAGCCCCGCGCTGGATCTCTAGCATAACACAGAGCCATGCCTAGTAGTACAGATGTGTGATCCCCCTTGAGAGTTATAAATCATCCTCTCTACATAGCATTTCAATCCTAGCCCGGGAGAGATGAAGCCCTGTATCAAAGATGGTTAATTCCTTATTAATTTTTTGTTTTGTTTTTATTTTGAGACAGGATTTCTCTGTGTAGCCCTGGCTGCCCTGGAACTCACTGTGTAAAACCAGGATGGTCTCAAGCTCACTGGGATCCACCTGTCTCTGCCTCCCAAATGCTGGCATTAAAAGGTGTACGCCACCACCACTCAGCTAATTAATCTTCGAGCCCCTGTGATAGCACTCCAGAAAAGGGTGAAAGACCCTGTGTTTTGTAAGCCTTTCAGGGGACCCTGATGGATGCTGTTGCTCCGCAACTAACATTTCCACACACTGTCCAATGTTTTAAACGGTTTCCTAGTGCTACCTCTGTGCTGGGTCCTTCAGGGAAATCCGGACCCTCTGGGGCTTTCCATCTCCACACCTGTCTAAGGTGGCTTCCTCTGTGGCAGGGGTTCCTTGATGCCACTGCTCGCATGAAATGTTCTCACACTGGGACGTCTGTAAGGCGACAGACAGCTTTCACATGTTTTTTAATCCTCTAACGAATATTGTGAACTGGCTATACCCGTCCACATTTTAAAAAAGAAACCTAGATTAGACTTTAAAAAGAAAGAAAAACTTGTTGGACGTGGCCAATCTGGATCTTGAACTCCAATGGCAAATAACTTTGGTGTGCGACAGACCAAAGTGCAGCACTATACGCCAGTGTGTCACACCACTGCGCACTTGGAGAGAGCATCAGTGTTCACAGGTGGATCAGAAATGTCCGCATGGTACTAGTGCAGAGTAATGAAAGAAGTGAGGTCACTAGAGGGGCACTGGAATACCAGCCCCTCCTCACTCTATCTACTTCCTGGCCACCAAGGAAGGAACAGATGCTGCCAACACGTGCTCACCACTACAACATGCTGCCTACCCAGGTCTCCACCTGACCAAGCCAAGCAACCACGGACTGACGACTCCAAACTGTGAGTCAAATAAAACCTTCTTTCCTTTCTAATTGACCGTCTCAGGCATTTTGTCACAGTCACAGAAAGTTATAAGTAACACGGCCGATGGTAAGTTCTCTTAAGTCGGCTTCTCCGCTCGCCGGGTAACAAAGTGAGTTACAGGATGATTCAAGCACATGCCAAAGTTTCGTAGTGGCTTTGCTGTGCAGTGAAGTGGGTGGGCAAGAGCACAGGCAGAAGAGATCTTTGCCTCAGCATGACTCCGTTACAGAACAATGGTATGTGGAGGATGTGAAGTCGTGATTGCGGGAGGTAGCCTGTGCCTCCTTCGCGCTCTTTCCTGCACTGAGCTGCTCTGATTGGTAGCTCCACCGTGAACAGACTGTTCTACCAAGACACAAGTGGCAGGAGGGAAACTTACCGGCTTGAAGTTACTTTTCAGGGTTGCAAAGAGCATAAGGGCAGAGCCTGGCCTAGGGTCTGACCACGGTGCTTTGAACACAAAGAAAAAGACAGCATCTACACTGAGGTCATCACAGTCACCTTCTCAGATCCCTGCGGGGTGGCTACAGAAGTGTCTCTTCCTCGAGGGGAGGTCGGCCTTCACGGATTCAATGAAGCCCACCCACCCTGTGGAACGCTGTCTGCTTCCCTAGATATAACCAAGTCACATGTGGGTCTCATCCAAAAATCACCCAGAGCATTTTGACTGAAAGTCTAAACAGCCTTACAGCTCAGTCAGTGACACATACAGGAACCACCAAAGCTACACAAACACTTGTGGTGAAGTGGTAAGGACATCAGCACCGGGGGTTGCTAGAATCCATGAAGGTGTGTTCCTTCACATGAGTCTATGAGTGCTCAGGACAGCTTTACTCCTGACTATGATATACTAGAGGCAGCCCAATGTCCACTGAGTAACGAAAGAATAAACAAGCCTTATCCAGGGAGGTGGGGGGAGTCCTACAAGGCAGTTTTTAAAGGAATAGAGTGTGTACGAAGCTCACGCTGAGTTAGGGGAGTGGGTCTCTCAGAGCTTACACCTTGCACCACTATGTTGGCACATTCGGAGATTAGAACGTAGAGATGGGTAGGTTATAACAAATAGCCCAAGGGATGCTGGAGTCTGTGGAGTATGGGGAGAGCCGTGGGGCTGTCCTGAGGTATGATCTGGGAGTCACCGGACCATGCCGGCTAACTTTACCTTAGCTGTGCAAGCATCCCTCCAGCATCATTTATGACGGGACAGGAAGTCCAAGAAAAAAAAAAAAGGTTAAAGGAGTTGTATGCCATCTAATTCACATACAAAGAAAGGGAACTCTCAAACAGTGGGCAGGCACAGCGGAACTTAGAGAGCTCCCAGGGATTGAATGGGACTTGTGACCACTGGGGACCACCCAGGATCAGCTGTCAGGGCTTGAGCTCCACCCATCCTGCTTCCCTCAAGCAACATCCAAAATGCATACAGAGAAACTCCCCAAGAACCCTCCACTGGCTTCTTCCCTCTCTCTCCCTCTCTCTCTCTCTCTCTCTCTCTCTCTCTCTCTCTCTCTCTCTCTCTCTCTCTCTCTCTCTCAAGAATGCGCTGCTGGCCTTGGTGGCAGTGGGTCCCCGCACAGCACA